>NW_016913537.1:315926-343808 GCF_001483705.2 Eufriesea mexicana | reverse complement strand
GGGAAAGAGATCCTAAATATGTGAAATTAAATTTACAGTTTTTGGATATGTGAGAATGAGATTTGAATAGTGCCTTTGCATAGATGAAAATCAGATTTGAATAAAGTTTGTTTTAATATATGTTGTAGAGAAAGGGATTTTGAGTACATAAAAATGAAATTTAAATAGGGTTTTTGGATATGTGAAAATGAGATTTGAATAGTGCCTTTGCATAGATGAAAATCAGATTTGAATAAAGTTTGTTTTAATATATATTGTAGAGAAAGGGATCTTGAATATATAAAAGTGAAATTTAAATATGGTTTTTGGGCATGTGAGGATGAGATTTGGATAGTCTTTTGATATATGAAAATGAGAATTGGATAAAGTTTATTTTAATATATATTGTAAAGAGGGGGATCTTGAATATGTGAAAATAAAATTTAGAGTTTTTGGATATGCCAGGAAGAGATTTGAATAGAGTCTTTGGCTCGTAAAACACGGTGATGCAAAACAGAGAAAAATTTCTCTTAAATTGTTCATCCTAGGCCAACGAAAAAGTACAAGTTACGAGCGCATACATCGTTAGATTTAATAAAGAAGTTTAATCTAGAAACACAGTCTTCATTAACCCATTAAACTTTTTCAATAAATCTCTCCCTTCTGCAGCAACTTTGTGGTTTCTTCCATTTTCTTTTCGCCGCCCAACGTTCCTGATGCCAACAATTGGTCAACAGTAATTTACTTTTGGGCATCGAACGAATTATTCTTCTTCGTTCGCCAGAAACCGTCTCTTATGCGGTGACAAATCAAAACTCCGAATTCCCTAGGATTCCCTAGGAAGTAAAAAATTTCAAATTCGACAACTTCGAATTCTTAATCAAGAAACTCCCAATTTCCAATTTAAAAACTTCAAACCCCGAATTAAAAAATTCGGAGACGTGCAAATTTCAAATTTCTAATTCAAAAATTACGCATTCCAAATTAAAAATTTTGAATTTCGATGCTTCGGAATATGGAAATCGAGAATTTCGAATATTCATCAATTTAAGAACTTCGAAACCCGAATTAAAAATTGTGAAACCGTGCAAATTGCAAATTTCTAATTAAAAAATTATGCATTCCAAATTAAAAATTTTGAATTTCGATGCTTCGGAATACGGAAATCGAGAATTTCGAATATTCATCAATTTAAGAACATCGAAACCCGAATTAAAAATTGTGAAACCGTGCAAATTGCAAATTTCTAATTAAAAAATTACGCATTCCAAATTAAAAATTTTGAATTTCGATGCTTCGGGATACGAAAATCGAGAATCTCGAATATTCAACAAATTAAGAACTTCGAAACCCGAATTAAAAAATTTGTAGACGCAGAAATATCGAAATTTCGAGCAGAAAAATTTCGATGCTGCAAATTTTAAACGTGCAAATGGCACTTTGAGATCAAAGTAAGTACGCGAATTGATCATACTCGTCACTTTTTTTCATGGTGTTCACCGCAGTTTGGTAGTTAACGTTTTGCAGAAGCAAAGTTAGAATATTCGCGTGGGTCTAGGCTGTACTCGTGTGTGGAGAGTCGCATTGCTCCACTTGTGGTTCTTCTATTTGCGGTCGCAGAAAAGTTGGTATCATTTACGATCGCAGAAAAATCGCTACCATTTGAGGTCGAACGAGCCAGAAAGTGAGCCCTCTGAAAACACCGCCACTCGCGACCGTTCCACTTTCATTCCTAGTGAAAATTAGCGCGACTTTCTGTCTGTTCCACGCCTTATCTGAACTTCGGTTTACCAAAATCTCTCATTGCACCGATAAACGCAAATTATCTAATACTCCTCGTCTAAGACTTCCAATGAAACTATTGGTAACTTGAATCTACACTCTGGACGGTTATCACGAAACCTTACAAGTCGAAAAATGGCACTTACTCCAAGTATTGGGTTGTTCGGAAAGTTCGTGCTGATTTTGAAGGAAAATCGAAACGCGGGAAATTTAAACTTTAGTATACATTTATTAAATTATATAGGTGCTATTTTATTATTAGAACTCGGATTTCTATATACACTACAATACGGGTTCTAGCAACAAGGCTACGTTGGAAAAATACAAAAATACAAGAGGAAAAACAACTGGCATTTCGCAAATTTTGTAAGTGTTTATACAATGTTAGTTTTATTAAATATTGATCCTGCCATAAAAGATCCTACGTCACCAGAAATTTCTATAAATCACCTGCAATACCTCGCATACCTAAACATATTACACGTACACGAAACTAACAAAGATAAATAGAAAATTAGGAAAATTGGCTACCATTAACTCCGATGAAAGAAAATTTCAGAATCAATTGTTTCGATACCCCAAATTTTTTAATAATGTTGGAACCCGGATTTCGATATACAATACGGGTTCTAGCAACAAGGCTACGTTGGAAAAATACGAGTCGGCGGAGAGGAGAAAGACTAAACTGAAAACTGACCTTTCGCAAATTTTCTGGGTGCTTTTATAATGTTAGTTTTTGGTGGGGTGAAGATGAGCATTGGCCCTTAGTGAAAGTAGGAATGAGTCAGTTGTTTTTGGATTCCGAAATTGGTCTGCGTTTATTAGCTAGGCCCTTCTAGTGACCAAGGGCCAATGGATCGTTAGTTATCCAACACTATTCTACAATCTTTATAAAAATATCTTTGTCAAATATACTTGAAGTACCGTCTTTTACGATATGTACAAATGTCGTTTGTTTTGTCCTTACGCCACCTACCGAAAATCGGCACGAATTTTCCGGACAACCCAGTAATTTATTTTTCAAAATAATCTCGGAAATTCTAAAAACAATGTAAGACGAAAATCTGAAGTAAGAAGTAATTTTATATTTTATTCTGTGTTGTGCTCGTTCTCCACCGAGTAGAATAAAACTGCTTCAACAAAATGGAACGAAAATTTAGTTAGACCGAGTTTGCAGCTTTTTCGCGATTAACGTTTGTTTTTAATTTATGACATATCCAGAGCGAAAAATTGTAGCATTTCGAAGTGGAACGTGTATAATTTGGCCTAGTTTTATAAGTAGACACGAATTTACGAATAGTTTCTACGTTAATTAAAATACAAAATACAAAATACAAAATTGAGAAAAATTTAAGTTGCAAAATTGTTCCCTTCGAAGGTAAATTTAATCGATAATTTCATCTCTTGGTTGCGATAAAGTTCAAAATTTTACCCATTGGGGTACCACATTGACAAATGTAACCAGAATTCCCTAGAGTCAGAGGCATCGATAATTCTTGCAATTTTAATTAGAGACGCGTATTTTTCTACAATTTCTTGCTTTCTCTCGACTTTTTGCAAAGTTGCAAATTGCGCAGAGCGATCGAAAAGTGGTCGAGATTGCGCAAGACGCGTGCACAGATCTGTGCGCAACTCGATTATTTAAATACGCGATGGGAACATCTAATCTGATAGCTGCCTGGCGGAAAGATATGGCGAGAAGTATGATACATTGTCCCGCGATGCAATTAAATATTGTCTTCTCCCTCCGCGGTCCAGTTCTGCTCGATTTCTTTTCGATTCAGCCGCGTCTGCCTCGTGGGAATGAGAAAACGTCGGTGTTTTTCACTTTTCTCCACCTGGCATAGTTTCACGCGCCACGATTTGTAAACATCCTGCGGATTTTACCATTTTTTCGCCCCTTGGGAAAAATTCGAAGAAACCCAATTTTTCCATACCACTTTTTACAACGCGATTCTACTTATTTCTTGTCCGGCTATTGTTTCTCAGCAACTGGTGCAAAGAAACGTTTTGAGACTCTTCGTCGTCCAATAATTTTAGTATCTCGTTGTTATTTGTATTTCATTTTAATTTTCGGTAATTATTTATTTTATTCGATATTATTTTTATTTCATTTTATTGTTACGACATTTTCTGTTGACACCTTGACAGCTTAACACTTTGACTGCCTCGTCATTTTGCTTTCCATTATTCTTAGGATACAATGATGAATTATCGAACAATATGGCAAAGAAAAGAAAAATTAATGTTTTTTATTCAGAGTTCTCTATTTATTTACGTTGTTCGAATTTTCAAAAAAAGGTTAGGATAGAAGAAAAATAAATTTTTAAAATTAGTATCGCCAGACACTGGGGACCACCATGGCCCCACTGAGAAGACAAGCGCCGGTCATTGATGACCACTATGGCAGTCAACGTGTTGAATGATCCTTTTCAGATTTTTAATTAAAAATTCTGCATTCAGTATTAAACACGTGCTATCAATTTTTTGGTGTCTTCCTCTATTCCATTTTCTTTCAAGCTCTTTCATTTTTCCATCTAGCGATTAATTGACCGGTCGTAGTAGATTTAGTGTTAAGTATACTATTAATTAATTCGTAAGAAATATATAATTTCTGCTTAATATTATTTGATATTAAATAGAGTATCGGCAAAAATAATCTCTTTTTGTATAAATTCCGAATAAAGGAAGTCAATTCACGTATCAAAAAGTTCAAAATAATTTTCGAAAGTTAATTGCAAAGAACGATTTAACTCGTTCATGGATCATCGGCACTTTGAACCTTGCAATTTATTTTCCCATTGATTCCTTGCTCTCCAACGTGTCATTACATTTACATTAAATATACATTACATTCTAGTTACACCTAGGCGAATTAAAATCGACCTAACCTAAAATCAGTTCCCTCGTGGAAATTTCTGATCCCATAAACGTGGAAACCTCTGGCTAATAACTTAGGCAACTATAATAACTACGACTTAACAGTTCGATATTTCGTAATTAAGCAAACCGATAATTAAACAAAGCGCGCAGAAATACGCAGAAAAATACCGTTGTTCGATTTTTGCTTGCTCGTTTTATTCGAAATTTCTTTAATTAAGTAAACCTGGGAGAATAAACGTTCAATGAAAGATTGGCATATCGACGACAAACTGTTCGACGTAGGAATTATCATCGACTGTTTGATCGTGTACGCGATATAATAAATCCAAACAAAGCTTCGTCGATCACGATGCCGATTCTCGGTAAATTACACGAAGTGTACGAGCTGCATCGATTTGTTGTGTCAACGCGATCAAATAAAACACGCGTTTTATCGCGCAAACGACAGTATTAATTAGTTGACATTCGATGGTGGTAGAAGCTACCTGGCTGCTTTTTCCTCCACTCCCGTGTTAACCGTTCGACCGATCAAGATATCAAATCGTAGATATCGATAAGATACGTTAATGCACGTTAAATATTGATAATACACGTTCTAAACTAATATTTGTTCTGTAATTAGAAGCATTCGCGTAGCGTTTAGGCTTTTGTCTCAGACTGTACTTGTCACTGATTTAGACTATATATACCGGGTTACGGAAGTATTTTGAACTTCCAATTCCGAACGAGGTTTACTCTTTGATGGAATTTTATTTATTAAGATTTTTACTATTGGAAAATAATAATATATATATTTATTTATTTTACATGTATATTTTATTTTAGTATACATTGCAGGTCAGTAAAATTCTTCCTCGTGAAATAAGATTATGCTATATAAATATATTGGGAATTTCTTGTCTCTCTTTTGAAAATTTGAACTCAATGAACAAATAGTGTTAAAGATGATAAGGATAAAATGAATTAATGACACTTTATATATGTTTATTTAATTTTATCGATAAATTTTAATTCTAATTATCCGTGTACAGTATACTTGAATTAGACTGAACTAATTATTTCGTTGTTGTCAAGGAATATAGATGGTGCGCCAAAGTTTATTGACACGGTATACTTAATACTGTTATAGAGAGGCGATGAATCAATGAAACTTGATCGATGCTCGCTAGGTCTCTTTCCAGCCAAGAGGTTGAATGAATTTAGAATAGGATGCGATTAGAATCAGCATCGTGATCTCAACTATTGTTCCATCAAGACGTTACTTCCGCGTGCTACCAGTGTTGAAGATTATGTTTCGCGAATGCAATAATTAAATCTCTATATTGTTCGCGAATGCGTTCCTTTAGACAACACAACTCAGCCATTCTATGGATACGCACCGTTACTTTCGAACACTGTTCAGCGTCATTCGAGTGAAGAATAAGAAATGAGATTTTACTCGTTCTAATGCAATTCCTCGTGTGCCATTCCATTTTATACATTATTCCAAGAGAAAACTAATATATTCCTTCATTTTGTCAAAAACGACAAATTACTTCGTCTGATTTCGAAAAAGAAAGGCACCATTTTGTACTCCATATTTATATACCGTGATACTACGCCATAGTTAGCAAAAAGAGTAACGTTTAAATCATTAAAATACCCTAAAAGATATACCCTCTATTCAAAATAACTTTCACCCAAATTCGATACTCAGAGTGTTCAAAAATCCCACCTCGTTGTTTTTCTGTCGATAAATAAATTAATATATTCATCTTCATTCACGAAATCAACCTCGAAACCTTCAAAAATTACTCAGAGATACTCGATAATTTATCTCAGGTTGATACCAAAAATAACGGGCTCCAGGAACATCGCCTACGACCTCAGCCGTCCTTCTCAATTTCAAATTTCGCGCTAATCGCGAGTCCCGGTGGTATTCCCCGCGAAGCGGTTGGCCGGAGCAGCGCGTCGCGCTTTTCCCGCCACGGCGTGCGGCGTGTCGGTGCCACAAAGAGCATAACGCGCGCGGAGGCCTTCGACTGCTGCCGGAGGTATGTGAAAGGAGAGTCGGGAGATATTTCCTTGGGTAACGCGCGCGCGACGAGGAATACGCGTGCGAGAGGGAGAAAAGGCGAGGCGGTCGCGCGACCGAACGGAGCGAGAACCTCGAGGAGCGCGGACGAGGATAGAGTCGCTCTCCGGTCGTGAAAGGGGGAACAAAACGAGAGAGGTGCAGCTAGAAAAGAGGAGGGGTGGGGGTAGGCGCGGGACGGCGCGCCTGTGTACGTGCGTGTGCCGTGGGTAGGGTCGGGCGACGGGGAGGGGGGAGAGAGAGGGTAAATTTATCTGTTGGCGCCGCGCTGCCGAGAGGAGCCCCACACTACCAACCACGGTTTTACTGTTTCCAGTCGCGCCGTTACACGAAACTTTTAGTCCTATCGGCCCGTTAGAATTTTCGTGCGAGCCGGGAAACGTTGGCGCTCGACGTTCCTGTCCTCGGCTTGCCTTCTAACAGGTTGCCGGCGTGTCGCTGGGCCCCGTAAGGCGATCGGTCGCCAGTTCGTACCGTGGTTTTTAGCCCTTCGCCATACGATGTCGCTGTCACTGCGGCGCCGCGCTTCCACCGCGACGCTTCGCGACGTTTTCACGTTTTCACGTTTCCAACTTTTCTCCCGTTTTAGATATTTCCATCAAATTTTCGAATATCGTAGTTTAGGCTACGATTGCCAACATAACTTATTACAATAGCTAGATCTTGAGAACTAGAGGTATCGATGTATTACAGAATTCTAGGGAATATTCAAATGAATATTGGAACTGCAAAAGTAGTCAGAGTAACTAGCATGGTTTGACAAAGTTACTCTCCATTTTTATTTATAGGAAATAATATAGTGTATAGTACATTTAGATCGATAATCCTAATTCGAAAACGCGATCTATTATACAATACTTCGAGTTTTGTAACATCGTGAACTTTGAAGTTCAGTGATGGGTTCGTGTAAATATTTATTTTTTACACCTATTTACTCGGAATGCATATATTTTAGATAAAATATGCGTTAAACTGGTAAAATATAAAGATCAGAAGATATAGGTGACACGATGAACCGTTGACAGTTTCTGCTAAACCTGGTTACCTAGGAATCTTTCGTGAAAACTAGGAATCCTTATCTCGATGGGACTATACTAATTGTTATAAAAATTATAATAAAAATTAGGGCTGTCTGTATTTATTTTACTTAAAATTTTCGAATGATTTTCCTTTCGATTGTCAATCATCGTTTCCTTAGTTCATACACGTCACATGCCAGCTTGCAATCGCTCGATCATTATACCGGTGCAAACCAAATTCTACTACTTCTGATAAACGGTAATCAAGCATGCAAATAAAATAATAACTAACTACATTATATAACTATCCCTTGCATTATACTACCTTTGTCGCAAACCTAACGTTGTCTGGCCAGTTTTTATTTCTGTGTGCAGTTACGTTATTATATAGCAAAAGTCTTGGTATATAGAATAAGACAGGTACCGACTCAATAAACAGCCTGCTTTACCATTTTTGCACAGCTATTGATTTATCTCCAACAAAAAAAGGAGAAGGAACATTTGCACTTTGAGGGGTTAATATTTTATTTAACGACCTGTAACACATTTTTGTAATACCCGCAATTGTTGATGCATTTCTACTGCACGGTACGTTAACCACCAATGCAAATTATTACTGCATTTATTTACTACGTAGAATCTCTTATCTTTACAATGAAAACATGGTCTAACAGACAGAAAACTCACGTACACAGGATAATTAGGGAATTTTCTTTGAAAGAGCTAGAAATTACGGCAGATAATAATTTTATCCTCTTTCAGATGCAACAATGCGTACAGGAACATAGAAGCTTTATTATCTACATTTTTTTACAGAAATAATTCAACTTGTTTTATTACTGGCATTCTCAACTTCGAAATTCTTCAATTCGATTACGCGAAACTCTGTGAATGCTCTTACACGAAATTTAAATTTAAATTTTCGTGTTTCTTACACGAAATTTAGGCGACGTGAAACAATTCGTTACAATGTCCAAAGAAATATTTTACAAAGTAACATTTAACCCTCGAGAGGCGCTCTTCAGTCGCAATTTGATAAAATCTCGAAGATATTCATAAATATGTTAAATTTCGGATAGTGTAACAGTGTGCGAAGTATCGAAATCAAATAATACTACGAGTTAATTATCGTAAGATTTCTTATTCCTGCTCGGAAAAGTATCGTCAACCTTGTAACAGAAAATCTTTGAACTCCTATCCTTTTTTGGCCAAAAAATCGTCGAGTGCAAAGGGTTAAAAAAGGAATAATCTAGGTTTCGTGTCTTGGCCTCGAACAGGCGTTATTTCTCTATCGAAACAAACACGATGAAGAGGGAAATAAATTTCGAAGCAATTTGGAAGACTACATTTCAAGCAGAAGCGTATTTTGACAAGTTTCCCGAGATCATAGCACGAGGGGCACTTTGTTTCGGGTATAAATGAATGATAAATAAAAACTGCATCGCGTGATATTTCAGTAACAAAAGGGGAGAAATATTTTAGCCAGTAAAGTCAGTTGTTTCGTCCTGTGATATGTAATTCTATAATAAAAATGTAAAATTTTACAAAGCAGCGTCTGTGCCCTACCGCTTTCATGTATTAAAGTGAAAAGAGTGCATGGGGGTAATCCCTGAAACAAATTGCAAAAAGCGACGCGCAAAATTTGCATGATATACATTTCTCAAACAAAAGCTTGCAACTTAGTAGCCGCAAAAACTGGATTAAATAAAATGTCTTTAATATACTACGCGAACGCGAACGGGATACTAGATTTATTTTATTAATACCACATATGATTTATTCGACTCTCATATAAAAACTGCTGAAATAGCGATTTCGTGCATAGAAATCATGTTCATCGGCGATAACCAGACTCTTGATATACATTCTGATATGGCAACACGAATTTTAAAATTTTATCTTCATGCATTATTTACCGGCAGCCTATTAGTCGATTTTTGCATATCGGCGCTTGTCGATTGGATTAACGGCAAAAAATTACCATTTAATTTACTATCAGGTTTTAAGAAATATAAAATAAAGGTGCTTTCAAGAAAGTTAAAGTTCGGTTAAATCGATAAAGCGGGTTTCCAGATATAAAGGAAAAATAACGCGCAAGTATACAATTTATATAAAATTCGTCAGATTTAAAAATTAAAACGTACCGATCGTAAATTAAAGGAAATATATATTAAGGCTGTGAAATAACGCGTTAATCTTCGAATCGTTAGACGCTCGTAATCCGATGGTTTACGTAGATTTTGTAAAATTACAGTAAAATCTGTCATATCCGACAACGGGGAAAAATTTCAATTAAGACCGGTATTATAATACAACCAAAACGTCAATCACCGATTTATCCAAATATAATAAACCAACGCCTGGTCGTATGAACAAGCCCGATAATTAACATCGAGCTCGTTGTTCATAAAATTCAAACGAACTGCAAAAATCTCGCGGATGAAAAAAGAGAAGAGGAAAAAAGAAAGCAGGTACATAAGCGTAGACCTAATCGGGACCAATCTGAAGCGAACCAGAGGCCCCGTTCGTGTGAAAAGTTTCGGCGTGACCGATGCTCTAATACAATAACTCGCAACCTAACCATGTGAATTATAACAGGATGCAATGGCATTAAGTTATTACATTTAGGAGTGCAAATGGATGGGCATCGTATAAACGGTTCCGGTTCCATCGCGAACTCTCGTGCACCGCGATTTCTCTGGCGCCGGAATCTTGCCCCCCTGCGGTACTCCCCGAATCAATATCGCTGATTAGTCGGGCAAGTATGTACTGGAAAAGCTGTCGGATCGAACGTTTAATCGGTTAACTCGTCTGGCCGCGTGCACGCGTGACGAATTTTTCAACGAACAGAAGGAAGACGGTCCCAACGCGACCGCAGCGCCACAATCGACTCGGCGTCTCTGCTCGCGTCCCCACGGACACGAGGTCGTTTACTGTTTTCGAATCTTGGTGTTTTCCCGCTCGAATGGCTCGAGTAGCTACGGGAATGCGTGCATACGTGCGTAAATACGGCTCGTGTATACTCGAGAGGCCGTGTGCACGCCGGGCAAATCGCCGAGGCAACGGCAGAAACGCACGCGAACGAGAGACGAACGTGGTCGCTGTGTAGCGGTAGGCAATGAGTGGAGGCTGAAGGAGAAAGAAAGAGGTTGGACAGAAGCGAGGATACCGAAGGACAGGCTCATTGAGACAGAAGGCAATTTACCGCTCGCGAGAGAGAGACGAGCGTGTGCCACGCGCCAGACGAGGAAAATACAGAGGAGAACGAGTGAGAGAGAGAGAGAAGGAGCAGGAGAGAGAAAAGTTTTTCGTGTACCCTTAGGCCGCGTATTGTACGCTTATATCCTGAACGAAAGAACGTTATCCGCGCCACTGCGCATGCGGCCCACTGCGCCCCCCACTCCTGCCGCTTCTTTCGCGTCTCCTTCGAGCGCCGTTTAACTCTTTTCTCGCCGGGCCCTTTCTTCCTTTTTTCCATGCTTTTGTCACCAGTCTGGGTGTCAGTCTGTCGTGCGATTCCACGAAACGATCGCGTATACTTTTTGTCCCCACGCGGAACGAAGATAGTTCGGCCGATGTTTCTTTGCCGCTTAACGAGTTAATCGAAAGGTACCAAACAATTGCGCGTGCGCGAAACGTATCCTGCATTCCCGCCATTCGAGTTTGGGACCGAGGCTCTCGAATGCTTTGGGACGTGGTTGAAATGGTTGAAACAACAAGGAAAATGGCGCGAGATATTGGCGGGAAAGAGGAATAACTGGAAAGAAGTGGCGCTAGTGATAAAGCAAGGCCAGAATGTTGCGCGAAACTGCATCGCGGCCGCGTAGCGGCGCAATAGCCTACGAGGAGGAGCGGTGTCGGTCACGGAGGTACCACGTTCTTCCCTCTCGCACTTTGTACTCGTTAAGGTCGCCGGTGCAATGGTCAGGGGCAAAGGCATAACTAAGCGGCTACGTGATGCTCGGCCGGTGGCTGCGTGTGCACGCGCGCCACGAAGCGAAGTTTACAGTTAGCCACTTTAAAAACACACTCTGGCTGGTCGGCGGAGCGAGAAGGAGCGGCGGTGTTACACGCCGGACGAACGGACGAACGGACGGACGGATGGACGGACGGACGGATGGACGGAACGTGGCGCGCGGGAGAAGAGAAAGAAAAGCTGGGACGCGCGATCGGCGTGGCGTGTGGTAGGGGAAGGACAGCGAGGAAAGAAAAGGAGGAAGGGAAAAAAGGACAAAGAGGAGAGAAACGCGCAATCATCGCCGTGGAAGAGAGCGGGGTTGAGGCGCAGCAGCAGCTACGACGGCGACGGCGGCGGTGGCAGCAGGAGGAAGGAGATGGTGGCGGGGGAGGAAAAAGTGGCGGCGGTGAAGGGAGAGAGAAGAGACACGGACTCTATAACGAGACAAGGTTGGGAGGTCATCGGTTGTTTGGTGCGACGAAGACAGGGAAGGCTGGCATCAGGCCATGAGAAAGAAGGCTCCCAGGCATACTACTTCTCCCTCTCCTCTCTCGTTGCTCCGTGGGAGCGAGCGAGACGTGAGAAATGCACGCGAGAGACGACTGGCCTGTGTGTGACTCCGAGCACGCTAGGGACGAAGAGAGGCGCGCGTATAGATATGAGCAGAGCGAAATGGAGACGGGATGGAAAAGGACGACACGGAGGCAACGAGAAAGAGGGAGAACCGGTGAGAAGAAGCAAAAGAAGCAAAGATGCTGGCCTGCCTGGCTGGTTGGCTGGTTGGTTGGTTGGCTGGCTGGCTGGCTGGCTGGCTCTGCTGTTTCTCTTCGCCGGTTCTTCCTCTCCTTCTCGATTTTGCCCGCTCGTTCGTTCGCGTCGGTTCGCGCGCGCGGCTTTATCGGTCCCACCAGCTCGCCGAGGCGAGCGTTTGCATGACAAAGACGGGGAAAAGGCCATCGAGTGGCGACGAGTCTACGGCGCAACGCGCCAACGCTGTTCTCCGCGCGAAGGACGATCGTAACGCCGCATACTGGGAAGATTCTGAAATTCTCCGCCGATACGGAGCCCTCGAGAATATGAGCGCTGGAAATAGTGTCTCCGTTTCTCAAAACGACGACTCGCTGTCTCCGGGACGCGCGTTATATATCGTTATTTCGCGTTAGACCGGGATTATTATCCGAACGTCGCTGCAGGGCGTAGCCAGGGTTCGTTAAATTCCAGAAGAAGGTGCAGCTTGATCAGCGCACGGAATGAACATGGAGGGAGGCTTTTATTCGACGAGTTAAACGATTCAGCGATTTATGAATATTGGCGTCGCCACAGGAATGTCGGTCTGGATCTTGTGGTCGAGCAAAAAAGGACTTTATCCCTTTCCCCGGGTAAATTCTCTGCTCGAAACGTTGACGCGAGTAACGACAGTTATTACTCCGGAATTACGTAAAACATTTCCCCAGATTCTTCCCTGATAGTAAACGTTACCTCGATGGTAATAACGCCAATCGAATTTTCCCTAGCTTCAGTCGCCAAACTTACTTAATCACCGGTTACGAATCGTTTTCAATCGAATTTTCTGCCGAACACGAGTCCCTCGGAAAATCGAATTTCCCTTCCACCCCTACGGCCCTTTCCTGTCAAACTTTTCGAATATCCCCGAGCCGCTGGATCGAGCATCTCGCGGCATCCTCCGTTCTGGTTTCCTGTGCATGCCGCAGCGTGCAACTCGCGCAGTGGTGAGCACCGAAGAGGAAGGACCGGTTCCAAAGGATGCTCTTGCCTTTCGTCCTTCGAGTCGTCGCGCTCTCTCCGCTCCTTCTCCACCTTCCTTCGCCTTTCGCTTCTTCCACCACCTTCTCCATCATTGCCCTCTATCCTCGCGGTTCTCCTTTTTCCTTCATCCTCCTCTTCTTCTTCGTCGTCGTCGTCGTCGTCGTCGTCGTCGTCGTCGTCGTCGTCGTCGTCGTCGTCGTCGTCGTCGTCGTCGTCGTCGTCGTCGTCGTCGTCGTCCGCCACGTCTTCGCCGTTCACCCTGCACGCAACGAAGATCGGCTAACAGCTCCTCTCGGCCCTCCCTCCCGTCGATCCTCTCCTTGATAATTTATTTTTAATAAAAGAGCAGCGCCATCTTCGCGTCGAGAGTGCCATGGGAAACTCACCGTGCCGGTTCGTTTGCCGAGCACTCCCCTTCTCGAAAGGGGATCCTTTTCATGGACGATCGATTCCTCTAGCTATTCCTCCAGCTGCCACGAGGTACCCCGCCACGAGCTTCTCCTCCTCCTCCTCTTCATCCACGTCTTCGTCTTCGTCCTCCTCTTCTTCTTCTGCTTCTTCGTGCAAGGTCGGGACCTTGCAAGCCTCAACGAGAAGTCCTCCGGCTGGCATACCACGGTCATTACGAGCCGCTATCGGCCAACAGAGAGAAACGATCCTCGAGGGCTCGAATCGATACGCGCGGCAGCAGCGGTGGGCCCCGTAAAAAGCACCGCGTCCGCTCGTTTCCTCCGCGATGCGCCCGTGGCACTCGGCAGGCCCCGCGCGGTAGCCACTTTGAATCCGCGCAAATGAGCGGGATTGATGATGGAAAGCACGCTACTGGTAAACGAGCGGTTCGCCTAACCGCGTACACGTGAGCCGCAATGAAACGATGATAGGAATCGTTCGAGGAATTTAACCCTGTTCGGAGCTCGTGTCCTGTCGTCTCGTGCATCCGCCAGGCTACCGTGCGATGCTGCGGCTGTCCATCTCGCTTCCCATTTTTTCCTGTCGCTACTACGTGTTAACAGAGATGGAACGACGCTCACTTGCGTGCGAACTTCGAATAAGGCTGGTTAGGCTTGCTGGATCGGCTGCTTCGCTATTTCCTGTGATTCACAGCCGAACTAGATGGCGTTTCGTCTGTGGGGTTGGTCAGACTGATACGTGAAATTTGTATATACTTCTTTTTAATTAGGTGGTAAAAATGTCACATGTCTCATAACACACGATCGTAATGTGTACACGATATACAATGTATACTATAGGTAATAACAATCGATGTGTAATAACGAGAATAATTGTCGCTTTATCGGTTTATATTTTAGTCAAACGCAAAATTAATTTTGTTGAAAATTGTCGAATATTTTCGTCGATTGCGAAAATAAAACATTCAAAGTCATTTTACTAATTCAGTAGACCCCCTGAAAGGAATCACACACGATTGTAACGCGTACACGATATACTATATGTACTATAGGCATTAATAAAGTGTACTAACGAAAATAATTGTTGTTTTATCGGTTTATATTTTAGTCAAATGCAAAATTAATTTTGTTGAAAATTGTCGAATATTTTCGTCGATTGCGAAAATAAAACATTCAAAGTCATTTTACTAATTCAGTAGACCCCCTGAAAGGAATCACACACGATTGTAACGCGTACACGATATACTATATATACTATAGGTATTAATAAAGTGTAATGACGAAAATGATTGTAGTTTTATCGGTTTATGTCTTAGTCAAATGCAAATTTAATTTTGTTAAAAATACTCGAATATTTTCATCGATTGCGAAGAAGAAAATCCAAAGTCATTTTACTAATTCAGTAGTCCCAGTGAAAGGGCTGTCGAAGTACCGATGGCAAATGCAATTAGATTTTCTACTACTCCTAATAATATTTTCTAAGTTCTTCTTCGAGGTTTGAAAAAATCATTCGTGTCGTGGTATCCCTGCCTTTTCCAAAAATCAATCGAACGTTCATAAATCGTGCAGAAATCATCGTTCGTGGTAACTCGAAAATTAATCGTGTCCCAATATTATTCTACTATTAGTTAGTAGCAACGTACCAATGCTATTTAACAATAACAAATCGTTTCGGTAATCTATCGATTATCGAGATAAAATATCTTAATATCCGCGGAAACATATCGGTATCTCGGTGCGCGTGAAATTTTCCAAGCCAATCGCCGGGATAAATTATCCGCCACGATATCGGTGGATGATCTATCTGCCAGAATTTTCGTTTCAATGAGCGGTGACTCTATAAGTCACCGTTTTTCCGCGGCTATCGAAATAATCGGGGCACCGAAAAACGTAACGGCGCGCAAAGAACGCGCAGGCACAGGCTGGAAATTGTTAACTCCTGTAATTGATAAGATAGAAAACACGTTAACAAACGGGATTAATATTGATGGCCGCTCGTGCATCGGCGTACGTACGCGCGTGTGAATCGACGTATGCGTCGCAGCGTGTGGGTGCACACACGCGCGCCTACGTGTCGAATAACAATGGGGTGGCAACGTTATCGATAAATTACCATTACCGTTAGTGCCACTGTTGGTTACGTTATCATGTAGCATCTCTATTCGCGAACGATGCGCCGTACTGATAGTCTATTTAGCTTTCTCACGTGACGAGGACAGCGCTACGCACACCGGGCCATTTATTTGCGTCCTTTCTCTTCCCTCCCTTTTCATTTCGTAACAGTGTCGATTAAAAATTCTGGGATAATCGTCGGAAAAAAGGTACGAGTGTTTTAAATACAACGAAAGGATCTCTATTAACGAACGATGCGCCATATTGGTAGTCTATTTAGCTTCCTCGCGTGACGAGGACAGCGTTACACACATCGGGCTATCTATTTACGTTTATATTTCACTTTTCTTCCCATTTTTTACATTTTTTAATTGCGTCGATTGATGAGGAAAATTGGGGGATAATTATCGGAACGAATATCGTGCTTTAAATATCGTAAACAAGGGATATCTATTGGCGAACGATGCGCCATATTGGTAGTTTATTTATTGCAGCTTTCTCGCGTCACGCTGGGTCCTTTTATGTCCCTTTTTTAATTTTCCAGCGATATTAAATGGCGAGAAAAATTGTGGGACAGTTATGGAGGTAGATACGAATGTTACGAATATTTTTAAAGTACAGTTCTACGTGTTGAACAGTTATTTAACTCTCTGGATATCTGATCCTTTTAGTGTACTTGGTTTTGCGACCTGGTAGACGTGACTTAACGTTTTGTTAGGCTGTTGATTCGTTTTATTTGCACACGCTGTGGATCGAACGAGTAGATAAACTAATTACGGGAAATTGTTTGAGATAGTATGCGAATGATGAATCGAACTGCAGGTAAACGTTATAAGTAATGAATGCACATCAGTCGTTTGCATCTGGGATATTTATCTCGACAGATATTTTGTACCGTAGATCTGATATCGCGAGATGTGTAAATGAATAGATGAATACGTAACTTTAGGTTTGTCTATTTTTGCTAGCAAAATGAAAGAGGCTAGGGTATCATTTGAGGAAATGAGAACTGATAAAGATTAATTCTCGAGATAATATCGGAACGCTTCCACTTTACTCCATCGAGCAATTTTTAATAATCTATATTCATCGATCGGATTAAGATCTCGTTAAAAATCGTATCGATCTTTCTCAACAAATATATTCAAACGAATTAAGTAGATAACGTGTAATCGTAACAGCCTAACCACAAATTTTTCCTCGTTTTTCCGCGACTAACTCTATACTTTTCCTCGACTAACATTACACGTAATTTTACAGATTATTTACAGCACCTTCGTGCTGCTACGATTTTAAGTATCCTATTTTTTTTAAGTATCAATTAAAAAAACATTTTTTCTCGATCAAATTACAGAGTTAAAATATATCAAATTTCACATTATCTCGCGCTATTTCATTTTCCAGTTTCACCGATTCTCAGACTATAAACACAGACAGTTGCACAATTTCCGATACCTCGGTTTACCGATAAAAAGCAGAAGCAGACAGTGACGAAAAGGTTCAGGTAAATCTGCAAGTTTCCAATAATGGAATTTATCGGCGAAAAAGCACGGCAGACGATAAAAATAAAATAAAGAATCGGAGAAAGCAAAATTCCCGAATTTTCTTTACGGCGAGTGTCCCTCCTAATCGTCGCCCGCGACAGATAACCGGGCACTCGATTTCATCCGCCGTCCGTGACTTCGGTGACGTAATAAGACGCGAGGGGCACGATAATCGGCGATAAAGGGCCCCGACCGACTCTTTTCGCGATGAACGGAGCCGAAACCGCCTCCTCTTGTGCGAGCCCCACTCGAACATAATAAATCAGCGTGTCGCGCGAGCAGCTTTTCGAGCGCGAGGCATTGATGGAAATTTAATCCGATGAAAAAGACACTCGAGGAGGATTTTAATATCGCGAATCTGTCAGAAACAAAGCGGCACGCTCCTCTTGCGTCACCGGGTGATTAATAATTTATTATCTGTCTACCGGTGGACAGCGAGTCGTTTAGCCCGCCACCGAATTAGCGCGGGGTGAAATTTACCGGTGGTTTCAAAAGTGCACTTCCGTCCGTGACGTCACCGATATCAGGGTTGCTAATTTTGACGTTTAATTTCGTACCGTGGGTCCAGTGTCCGGTGTGCGAATTTATTTTTTACATTATCGCGCGTGCAATTAGCGAGGGTACGAACATTTGCATGGAAGGATGAGGGATTTTTAGGTTAGGTTTAGGACTAGTTTATAGATTGGGATATGTAAGGTTCAGAGAGTGTAATTGCATAAGAGAGGGGAGTTATTTTTTATCTACTTTATCCTTCATCGTTATAGTAAATCGGTAAGAAGTAATAGTGCGTTCTATTTTATTGTGCATTATTGAATGAACCCCCTGTTCTTACATCAGGTCTATTGTAATGGGGATTTTATATCGCAGTCTTCGATTTTTGTATTTTGGTGGAACTATCAGCGTTTGAGTGTTTTCTATTTTCTAAGTGCAGAACTGTCTTTGTGTTCATATATAAAAATATCTAAATAGGAATTAAATTTGAGGATGTGAGAGTACAGGCTTTGTCTTTTATATTAACCGCACGAATATTATTGTACGATTTCTGCTTGGGAAGTTATAGCTGTTCGAATATTTTTGTGACGTACTATTGATCCACTTTTGCTCTTCACTGTATATAAAAATTTTGGGATGCTTCAGAGTATAGTTAAAAAACGACTATTTAAAAAATTAATTTTGTAAATTTAGTATACAGGAAAATTCTATCATTGGGGTGCTCAAAGGCATTGTTTTCGAAGTGATAAACTGTCATTACCTTCTTCTATAAAAATATCTAAGTAGGAATTAAATTTGGGGGTATGAAAGTACAGGCTTTACCCTTTACACTGACCCCCCAAATGTTACTGTACAATTTCTCCTTATAAAATTATAGCTCATCGAATATTAACGTACTGCAGATCCAGTTTTGCTCTTCATTATATAAAATTTTTGGGATGTCTCAGAGTATGGATAAAAAATGAATATTTAATAATTAATTTTGTAAATTTAGTATACAGGAAAATTCTATCATTGGAATGCTCAAAGGCATTATCGAAAACATTGCAGCTGGGGGACCATATTTGTGCATAAACTAATATTACCCTTGCACGTCCCATTAAATTACAGTAAAGGCCAATCTACGGATCAAAAATACATAGAAACACGACACTCCCGCTGCAACGTATCGTGGCGTCACTGACCTTGAGTCACCTAGCTAGAGTATCATTATAGAATTGTTTAACAACGTATCGAATTGCAAAATAGTACCCCTAGAAGGGAACGAAAAATGTCACTTATCACGTTTCTCCTCTGTGTCCCTCGGACAATGGTACATTTGAACATTTTGTTTCATAGACCTACAGCGATTGGACACGTAACTATACACAGCATCTATGTAATGCTTTTCAGATTGTATTTGTTTCTTAGGATGAAGTACTCTATAAAATTATCACTAATATTATCATGCTACGAAATTATTCGACAAAGCGTCGAATTCAAAAACGGTATCTATATAAAATAAAAATCAAAAATACAATTTATATTTCCCTCCCATAGTCTGTAAATAAACTAACCATATCGAAGTATCAATCGCCGATTTTAATTAAATTCGAAACGATTACATGCTGCCAAAAAATATTTTTCGCGTACTTTTTCTTTTCAATCCACCTGTATAATTCTACACCTCGAAAGAACGAAAACCACCCTTAAATTATAGGTACTGAAACGTGTTTCGAACATCTCGCCAACTATCAGAGACAGGGGTATTTTTACCAACGAATTCAGCGAATTTGCAAAAGAATCCATTTGTTTAAGTAATACATTAAAAAATTGATTTTTCTAAAAAGCTGCACCACTACGAAGAGCAGCACAAAATGTGACGCATTTTTCACTGTAATCTTCGTGCAATAGTGTACCATTTTATTTTCTACGACAGGACTGAGTACGCTGTAATGTGCAGCGTTTCGTGTAAATAAAAATCGATACAAATAAAAGAAAATAAAAAATATGGGAAAGAAGAGGAAAGAAAGAGACGAAAACTTGCGAAGTGCTATCCGACAATGGCATTTCAGTAGTCGTTGAAGAAGAGTAGCGTGATTTAGTGCCGATTTTCTATTCCCGGAATGCGAGATCGAATATTTAGTTGCAACGTTCGAACATTTCAAACGGTCTTATTCAATGTGTTGTCAATTCATTCGCGTTCAATCTTTCACAAGGAAGTCCTGGGACAGAGGTACCAACGATCGTAAAATTTTTTATGGCGTTTGCCTCATGACAATTTGTCTTATTTCGATGCATCCTTAATATAGCTACCATATAACAATTTGACGTTGAATATTTGCTTCTATTACAGCAAACAACCATAAATTTGAGTTACTTTGCTTCAATTCCTTTACTCGAGTTCAGTGTTAAAAAATCGGATCGAAGACAAAATTATCCTCGCTTTGAAAAATACAGTGTGGCTATTGAAAAACTAAAGGATTTCGAAAAATCAGAATTTATTCGTTTGCTTTCTTGCTAGCAGAAAAATAGTGGTCATAATACTGAAAGAAATCTGTGAATTATATTTCTAAAATATATAATAAAAATTCGAGAAATCACGTAAAATTTGTAAAATTTATTTTTGATTTATATCCATTCGAACTTTCAGTGGCCTGCATTAAAAATCTCTCCAAGAACTTATAAAAATACAAATATACCTTTCCAACTACCCATTTCGAGATATGTGATTCGCATAGGAATTACGTTTCCTGTGAAATAATAAAACCCCATAAAACGCCTCCCACTTATTCCTCAAGTAAAACTAGTTTCTCGAATAATACAATGATCGTGCATTAAGATATATGCGATATCAAAGTAGATCTGTTATTTCTGAAATTGAAATTAGACTCGCCTAATACCATTAAATAGCCATATTTCATAATAATTACAAAAGTAATTATTTTCCTATCCGAGGTATCCTCGACTACCATATTATTACCGACCACTCGTTAGCACAAATTTCACACTGTTGCACGGTATAAGTCGGTCAATTATGACTTTTATCTTCTCTAAGGGCGTATGGGCCTATTTGAATTTAGCGCAAAAAATTAATCGACCGTGGAATCAGGCGTGTTCGCCAGAGGAATATTTAAAACTCTAGTCTTGGTAAATTCGTTCAACGGCAACATCCTGAGAGCGTCAGAACTGGTGACTCCGGGATGAAAGTTGCTCTAGCTAGCCGGCTAGAGCCTGGTCTGGCTACTTTCTAAATTTAGGCGGTCTTGCTTTCACGAGCCGAATTTCTGGACGAAATTACGTCCACGTAACATCTCCGGCACACGGCCATTATTCTCGATACGTGTCGACCAATAACATTAATCGAGCTTCGTGCAAAAACAGTTCATCAATTTTCCGCTTTACCTGCCGCGAATGATGATTCACGGTAACCCGAACGACTAACAACGATTTATCTTTGCATTTAATTGCGCTTAACGACTGGTTGCAAAAAAGAGAAAAAAAAAAAATGGGAAAAAAGAAAGGAAAAGAAAAGAATGAAAAGAGAAAATTGATAAAAGAGACAGAAGAAATAATAAAATTATAATGGACAAGAGAATAACGGAATTTTTATTATACTAAATAAATGTAATTTTGCAACGGACTTGTTTTTTACCCAAGTGCAAATTGAGTTTGAAAACCCGTTTCACGAATACACGTATGTATATGGCCTTTTTGCTCTGGCCTATTTATCTTGTTTTATTTCAACGATGTTTTTTTAATAGGAGTTTGATTTATAACAGCTTTAGATCATTATGTCTAATTGTCCAGTTTGAATTAAAAGGCAAAAGATTATTTCGAAATGGAATTTTAATCCAATTATCCGACTGGAAATTAAATTGTATCGTAAATCGATTTAAAATTAAAATACCTAGTTGGAAAACATTTATAAAATAACACGGATTATTTATATTATTTATAACAGTCTAATATCGACGAATTAAAATTTGAATTTTCGCGCCCTCCGTGTCAAATTTAACGTACTAACTGAACAGCGATTGGCTAACGCGAGCGAAAGAAAATTCGTATTCTCTCGTCCTTTGTATCAAATTTCACATTTCGATTCGACAAGAATTTTTCATCGTCGAAGGTATCGCAGGATATTAAAAAAAAAAAAATAAAAATTTTTGAGTCAGAATTACCTTTTTCGTATTTCGTATGCGGAACTCTTTCTCTTCCACGTTCCTTTACTTTCGACCGTGACCGAAACGTTTCTTTGGGAGCCGCCTAGAAAAAACATGGCGGTAACGGGATCGGTAGTAACGTTCACGCTGACACGGAACGTCGAACGGTGTACCGTCGCGACGCGAACTCGAAAATAAGAGAACAGTTCCGTCCGCTAATGCCCCTCTATAAAATGCTTTCGCAATAAGCACCGACTGAAATTAACTCGCGTAGAGAAACCGTTGGAAGCGTACGGCACACCACGGATGTGTATAGATCGAAGAGGCATGTGATTCACGGTATGACTCAAGCACTAGCTGCAGGAGAAGGCGCGCCTGGATCGCAGCGTTTTCTAACCGGCCCGTTTGCAACGCAACTTAATGCCGTAGAAGAAAGATCAGCACGGGAACTGACCGCGATCGTCGTTCCGGAATCTCGATTTCTCGCTGCACATATCATCTCAACCACTTGTTATCGTCATCACATTGGGTAATTAGGATGTTGTATTCACTCGCGGAAGAAAGTTATCGATGTTACGTCGCCGTGATTTATCGATGAATTTCGTTCGTTTTGATGGACTACCGTAACGAGCTCGGATCGCCTGACGTGTTCACGGTTAATGACGCCATATTGCAAATTTGTTTCCTCAGATATCTACGAACGACACTAGTTGGCGTTGTCGCTCCTTTTTCGTCGCGTCCGTCGACCGTACGGCGTACCCCGAAAGAATTCGTATCGTCGTAAATAATCGAAGAAGGGTTCGATGTACGTATTACACCTTCTTATTCGGTTTTAATATACTGTTTAGTTCGGTTTTCACGTGTGCATGTTGAATTTAACGTCGCAGTAATGTGAATCGGAAAATACACGCAGTCTACATCGAAGCGTGTTTAACCATATTACGATTTCGTTTTCTCGGATATTTACGAACGATACTAGTAGGCGTGGTCGTACGTGTTGCGTCGCGATCGTCCGTTCGGCGTGCTGCCGAAAGAATTCGTATCGTCGTAAACAATGGAGGAAGTGTTCGGTATACGTATTATAGCTTCTTATTCGGTTTTAATATCCTGTTTACTTTAGTTTTCACGCGTGCACGGTAAAGTGAACGTTGCAATAATGTGAGTGGAAAGATACCCGCCGTCTACATAGAAGCGTGTTTAACCATATTACGATTTCGTTTTCTCGGATATTTACGAACGATACTAATAGGCGTGGTCGTACGTGTTGCGTCGCGATCGTCGTCCGTTCGGCGTGCTGCCGAAAGAATTTGTGTCGTCATAAACAACGGAAGAAGGGTTTGGTATAGTATTATAGCTTCTTATTCGGTTTTAATATCCTGTTTAGTTCGGTTTTCACGCGTGCACGGTAAAGTGAACGTTACAATAATGTGAGTGGGAAAATACACGCCGTCTACATCGAAGCGTGTGTAGCCATATTACAATTTCGGTTTCTCGGATATTTACGAACGACATTAGTAGACGTTGTCGTTCGTTTTGCGTCGCGATCGTCGTCTGTTCGGCGTGCTGTCGAAAGAATTCGTATCGTCGTAAATAATCGAAGAAGAGTTCGGTATACGTATTATATCTATTTAGTCGGTTTTAATAGCTTGTTTAATTTAGTTTTAACGCGTGCATGGTGAAGTGAACGGTGCAATAATCTGGGTGGAGGAATACATGGGGTCTACATCGAAGCGTGTTTCAACGTCCCTTCAATGCATGCATCGAATTAGGTAAGTACTTGTATGAACATTTGCGATTAATATCGTGAATATATATATGATTATCGAATTATTAGAAAGATATTATGGTTTCATGGAAGGGAATTACAAATATATATCGACGGTCTATCGCTTGTTTCAAAAGTTTGATATTTCAATAGGTCGACGATGTTTGGGCTAGATTGTCGTTTAGGTAAACGTCGTAGTTATCGAAATATATATGCGTATCTGCGTAGTACAAGTGCGCAGTAATACATACGCCGTGTAAGTACGCAGTAATACATGCGCCGTGCAAGTGCGCAGTAATATATGCGTCGTGCAAGTGCGCAGTAATACATGCGTCGTGCAAGTGCGCAGTAATACGTGCGCAGTGCAAGTGCGCAGTAATACATGCGCAGTGCAAATGCGCAGTAGTACATGCGCAATGCAAATACGCAATAAAATATACGCAGTAAAAATACGCAATAATATATACGCAGTACAAATACGCAATAATATATGCGTAGCAATTTATTGCTATATTCCATTGGTAATAATTTTCTTCTTGCTTTTGTCGTTTTATATTTATTAAAAAGTTTCTTTTATTTCAATTGGTTATTCCAATTTTTCCTACGTCGTTCTGCAATGTAGCAATAATTATGATCAATTCTCAATGTCTTACTATTATACCACAGTCATTTTGCTATTAATTTTTATGTAATTAATTTAATATCCATGTTTTGGTTCTAATTCTAATTTCCATATTCTTATATCAAAAAATACTATATATTATATCTATGGATGTTATCAAAATTTTGATACACAAACATCTGAAAAGAATTTAATATTAACTTTATGTTCCTTATCATACTATAGGCATTCTGTTATTATTCTACAATTATTTTATTTTATTATTCTCTGAATACCACATTTTGATCTCAGTAATGTACTATAGCTGGTACAGACATTATTAAAATTTCCATATACAATTCTTAAAAAATTCGGTATTAATTTTATATTAACCCTTAGCATTCGAAAATTTTTTCTTTTCAAAGAAACAGTAGTTCGAAGTTCTTCTTATATTTTTATAATCTCGCCGATACTTTCTATGCTGAAATAAAAGAAACAAAGCAGGTGTTTATTTCAATATTTTATACGTAGTTATTTTCAATCTAGTTATCGTCTCCCACACGTTATTTAATAAATAGGGACTGAGAGTTACCTCTCCAGTGCAAAGGGTTAATTTCACACATATTATCAACATTTCTGCCTACAAATTACCCTTCACTCCTTAAAAAAGGAAAAAATTATATTCCACAAGATTGAAACGAAGCAATCGTAGACTTTATCTTATTTTCTAATTCCTCGAGTCCTGGCCCCAACAATAATTCCCACACTCTCCCCTCAAAAATCTGCCATGCCTTCGAATATCATCGAAACCTCGATTCGCAAGCTTTCGCAAAACAGAAAAACCTTCACTTGATAAGAAAAATAAATTCCTCAGTCTCCATATCCGAAAGATCGTCGAATCATTCGAGGTATCACCGAGATCGAGTCTTATCTTCTCTCTGCATCTCGCTTTCGTTCCGTCTTATCGCGTTCATCGGTTACCTGTGGCTCCGTTAATTCCGCGGACGCGCGCGGAATGTCTCCGGATCATCCCCTCGCGGTGACCAGGCCCGGGATCGGTGATTCACCCTGAGTCAGGGTCCTTACTTAATGTCCTGGAAGCGGAGAATCACGCCGGGTAAAGTACCAGCGTGGCGGGTTGATCGGTCC
Organism: Eufriesea mexicana; assembly: GCF_001483705.2. Lineage (NCBI taxonomy): Eukaryota > Metazoa > Arthropoda > Insecta > Hymenoptera > Apidae > Eufriesea > Eufriesea mexicana. The sequence goes on along the minus strand of NW_016913537.1, from coordinate 318,131 downwards.
CGACGCGTTCTCCAGCCGCGTGCGGCGCAAGTCCCGTGAACTTGTTCGTCTTCGGCGTCTAAATAAACGCACGCCTGTCCGGCTCGATACCGATCGGCGTGGAACGCGCACGATACCAAAGGGGAACGAGCCAATGTTCTTTGTTCTTGGCAAAGATTTTCACGCAGACGGGCGTTACGTAACACGCGGCACATCAGAGACCAGCGAGACGCCATTCTGCTTCCGCGGCTTTGCTCACGATAAAAAAAGATTTACCGTCGTCGTCCCGAGATATTCGAAGAAATTCTATCATTCGGTTTCGTCTCGTTTCGCTACTGAGAGAAGTTTAGGCGTGTCAGGATAGGCTGGAGAAGAAAGCCGAGATTAACGCGTCGATTGTTACGCCGCATTTGCATATTGCGCACAGGAGGCCGAGTATCTTCATTATTCTAAGCATGTAATGACGAGATAGTGAGAAATACGATTACATGAGATCATGTCCTTCATAGTGCATTTTTCTATCTGGTGGTTACTGATGACGATGATGATGGTTTCTGGTCACGTGTGACCGGCCTGGTAGTAGATGCGTTAACGAGATTCGTTGATTTTTCAATATTAAATTGCAAAAATAAAAGCATGCTTTAAATCAACATTTTTAGAATTTTCGCATTCGCTATTATCTTAAGTAATTCGCGATTTTTATTCCGATATACGTGTAATCATTTTTTCAACGTCTCCTGTTACTCTATTTTTCTAAGGTTCTTTTTCATTTATTTGTTACTCGACCGTGTTGAGTTTAGTGTTAAGTATAGCGAGTGGATGTTGTAAAATGGAGATTGGAATTATTGGAGAATGATTAATCGCCTGGAACTTTGGATCCGTGCGCGATGCTGGTGATTAACACGATGACTGTCACGATGATCACTGGTGACCAGTGATGCCGGCTTTTTAAATTTATATTTGTTTCATTTTAATTATTTTCTGAAAATTTGAACAACGTAAATAAATAGAGAATATTAATAATTTGCTCGAATTTTTATTTTCTTTTGCCTTATTGTTCGATAATTCATTATTATATTCTAATAATAGAGAATATAAATATAAAAGGTACGTGGCAGATAACGTGTTAAGGGAGAGAAAAATTTTTGTATATTTTTTATTCCTGCTAATTTTCGCCATTTTCTGATTTAATTCGTAATGAGTGAACGTGAGATGAATTAGGCGAGAAGGTTCGAGAAGTCTGCACGAAATGCGAACTCTAAAGCTAGGTAATAATTAGTTTATTCGAAAAATTAATAGTAGACTCGAATTTAATTTTTCCAATAATTGGCTTGAGTAATTTTAAGTACACCAAGGTTCTATTTTCCATACTTCTAATAATCATAAAGTAATAGGATATATTTTCATACGAACGAGACGTAATTTCGTCTCCCATCTCCGAATTTAATTTTCCTAATATTATAGTTCCATTGATATTCCGAATAGACCAAGATTTTATTTCCTGCGAGCATTCCAATATTCGTAAAATAATAAAGTACATCGTCAAGGAAGACACATTATCACCAATACAAATTGCAAATATTCGTAAAACGAAGAAGATTTTATTTTACATTCACATTCAACAAAAAGGAATTAATAATTAGTACGAACAAGACGTACATTACTAATTTAATTTCTCCAATATATCAACTGAACAGTCATTTCAATACTTCAATATTCATAAAACACAAAGTAATCTCCAAAGAAAATTTATCATCGTGCATCCTACTTAATCTCAATTAACAAGAAACCCGAACAAAGTACGTAAATCATACACGACACATTTAACTCCGAACACTGTAAGACTCTCACACTGTTTCGTCATGTTATCCCGACCCAAACCTTAAAAATTACGTAAATTATCCACGACACGTATAATTCCCAACACTCTAAGAATCTCACTGTTTCGTCACGTTATCGACCATTTAACGGAAGTCTAAAATGTACCTGCCTCGATTAATCTATACACATAATTAGACTGAGAGAATCTCACTTGTAACGAAATACTGTATACGAGCAAAGGAATAATAACGATATTTAATTCCCGACATCTCCTTCGGAATAAATACCAGGTCACGTGACATCAATAGTCAGCGTTCGCCTCGAACATCCCATGGTCGAAAAATGAACCACATCTTGCCCGTCATCTCGGGCTAACTGATAACCAAGCCGGTGACTGTACACGAC
>NW_016913537.1:232598-315914 GCF_001483705.2 Eufriesea mexicana | reverse complement strand
CGACGCTTCGTACCCGTGCTCATCCCTTGGATCCTCTGTCTAATTTTCGTAGTCTCGTCGCGCAGCGCCCTCTACGTCTCCAGCTCCCCGATAAACACCATAACGTGACCGAAAATCCTCTCGTCGTGGATCCTCCACCCGACGATCGAACTTCTGCCAAAGAGGCGCGTGGGCAAAGGCACACATGCATAGGTCAGCAGGACAAGGCGCACACACGCGCGCACACCGGTACATACATCGGGGTCGGTCGATCGTCGGCGAACTTTCCGTTTCTGCTCTTTCGAAAATCGTTACCGGCTTTGGAACACGGGCACAAAAGGGAGAAGAAACGGAAGAGAACGGGGAAAGAAGGGTGGAAAAGGGAAAAAGAAAGGAAAGAAGGGAAGAAAGTTGCCGGTGTGCTTTCGGTTGTCGCGATTAGGGTGAAAAAGCGACGAGGAAGCGTAGGAGATGGTATAGGCGTGACGGAGAAACGTAGAAGAGAGAGACAGAGAGAGGGAGAGAGGGGCGGGAGAGGGGAAAGAGAAAGAAAAAGAAAAGGAAAAGGAGAGACACGGCTAGGCGGAGGAAGAGAGGAGAGAGGAGGAAGGGGAGCGGGAGGTGGAGCTTGGTACGAGGACGTTGGAGAACGGCCGTTAGATATAGTTGGTGGCGTCGCCGTCGGACGTCCTCGGGCGACGGCGCCACCGTCGTCCTCGTGCAGGCGTCCCTCGGCTAAAGTAGGTTAGGTCGATGAGGCCACGACGATGCCGCCGCCGCCGCCGCCGTCGCCACCGCCACCGCGGTTTCTGCGCAGCGGTCTCGATTCTTCGGCTGCTCCCTGCCGCCGTCTTCCTTCCTCCTAGTCCCACCAGCCAACGATCATTCCGCGAATAGTCACTCGTAGTTACGGCCTCTCATCGATTTTCATAGTTCTTCGCAGGCCTCCCGGATCGAACGTTTCGCGGATGATCGCGCGGAGAGGAAGCAGCGATGAATCTTCGCGGTTAACGTGGCCCACGAGGAAGAAACGTCGGCGGCTTAGACCGTGTCTACGGTAATAGTCGGTTAAATCCGGAATCGAGTTCGGTAGCTCCTTTTTCTCGCAACCTTCGATTCTTTCACCCTGCCAGGCGGACGCTTCCTATTCGCGTCACGTGACCTGGTATTTATTCGCGTATCGCAGATTAGAAGATATCTGGAATTAAATACGTTGCGCAATATTGCTGCCATTTTCTAGCTTTCCTTGTCAATCATGACATACGTCTTAGTTTCGGAATAGAGTAGCCAGCAGTCGAATTTAAGCAGGGTAGCTTCTTTTCTACTGGGGAGAATAGACTCGAGGTTCTTATCTTAGACACATCGTTGATATAAAAATCGTATCTTTCTCAATTTTTATGTCATCTTATTAAAAATGGTACCAGTGGATTGTCGGCATTCTGCCGGTTAAAATGAACCCAAACACGATTACATTTAAATTACGTAAGCGTATGTCGAGACACCGAGTGGTGGGGAAGAACAGTACACGTAAATTCAACCGAGTGAATTTTGGTTGAATTTAATCGGGCGTTATTTCTCGGTTCTTAATCGAATGTCTAGTCTGTGAGGACTCTAGGTTGACCCGTAGAAGCTGTAGATCAGGTCTATCGCATTTTTCGGGATTTGTTAGCCACGTTTTTGTTCGTTTTTATAGCATTCGCGGGGAAAAAAGGAGGTCGAAGGCTCTGGGGTTCGAGGAACTGATTAGCCGAGAGTAGATTATGTCGTTGGAGTAATCAGGTTGGGTTATTAAATGAATAGTTACTGTGTTATAATATAGGAGTTACTTTCACTGCACGTCGAGATCCTACCTTATGCAAAAACACGGTTTCTCGAGTGATTAATGATTCGAAATTAAATACCAGTTACTCTGTTCTTATCTCGAAAAGGAGAATATTAATTATGGAATATTTTTACAAGCTATTACCTTTATCTGCGTAAAAACCGGGAGAAACGAAGCGTTGAAAGGGTGAGAAAAAGGAAAATCCTGCGAATGACTTGGACGTTTTTCCAGCGGCTCTATGAAAATCCATTCGAGAGCAACAGAGTGACCAGCAGATGGTCGCGTTGAAATTTGGATGTCTGGCGAATCGTTCGATCAGGATTCTTCGGATAGTCACCGGTAATAGACAGAGAGCAATCGATCTTTCGTTCATTTCCTCTGGAAAATTTCGTATTCGCGGGACCGTTCCGCAGGATTTTAACGGGTTTTAATATTTGACCGGAAACAACGGGAATTCGTGAAACGGAAACGGATAGTTTTCGAGTAGTTTCCCTGGCGAATCGTCGAAGTCAATAATAGTTAGTTCGAGTTACAAGCTCATCGGTTTTTCTATTTCGTTCTCCGCTTCGTTTTGCACGCTTCAAAGGCTCTGGAGGATCGTAACGAGATCGCGATATCAACATCTTTCCAATGGCCCCTTCGAACACTATATTACACGACCTCGAATTTATTAACAATATTAGATCTAGCAAGACCCGATACGTTTATCCAGCAGCTGTTAGATACGTGTATATCATCGTTGCAAATTATTACTCTTATCCTCCTCGATTAATTTAATTACCAGCTAACACTGGCACTGCGACGAAATTATTTTAATTTATTCAAAAATATTCAGCGGTAACAATATATATAGCGCGCTAAGGAATACTTTCATAAATCTACGAAACGTAGAGACCAGTTCACCAGCTATCCTAGAATACTAATGGTCGCGTGTATAGTCACTCATAACGCCGTAGGATCGATTTTCCTCTTCCCGCCATCTAGTTTCAGCCAGCTCGAAGAGCGATAGCAAAAATACCTGAAATTCCCTCTTCTCGATTATAATTTCCACCACGCGTGATTCCACGAGTCACCAAAATGTCGTCCAGCCGATTTCTTCTAATCCTTTCAACGTTCCTACGATATCGTAACCTTCCCGCGTTCGAATTTCCCGCCAGCCCGGCCGCCATTGGCGCACGGTGACTCGCCGCTCGATCGACCTGAACCATCTTCCTCTCCCGACGGTTTCTCGATTCGCGAATTCTTTCTCGGACTACAATTCTCGCCTCGTGGCAAGAAACCGTCGCGAAAGCGCAAAGAAGTCAGCTATCTATCGCCCGAACGCAAAAGCGAGGGTTATCATGTAGGCCGCGTGACGTCATATCGCGATGTCTTAAAATGGCCGCCGTCGCCGCGGCCGACATCGGGTCATCGTTTGTCGGAGAAATTCTTTGCGATCGTGCTCGTTTCGTCGCGTGGCTCGGTCGATTCCGCAAACAAGCGTAAAATCCCCGTCGTTTGCCAAACATAGTCGATAAATCGCGTTAGTCGTACTTATTATACCCGCACGCGGCGAACTAACCGACGCTTCCACGGTTTTTTCGTTTTCTCGGTGTAACGAACAAAGAATAAAATCGTGAAACGACGCGATTTATTGCCAGGACGATTAAAATCGTGCCTTTACGCACAATACCAGTCGAAGTAATGGGATTTAAATACGACTTTGAAGGTTATTGTACCGTTTCGTGCACGCAGCGATAAAATTGTTGATAGTCCCGTGTAAATAAGAACGAAATGATAAGTTGGCTATTCCACGCAGAGATCCACGCTGATTGTGCATATTGATTGCTATTTACCTCGCTTGTTTCGTTTCCCTTACGAGGCGTTTTATAGTGCCAGCGAGTTTTCGCGGGTACTCTAAGCGACCGGTGCTAAATCTAAACGCGGTAATGAGGGGTTCGTATTTTATCATGGGATGGCCCCATAGAATTTCGTGGGTTTCGTAGAATTTTGCAGAATTTCCTCGACCATTTCTTCGAATCTCGATCATTTCTTCGACTCCAATTTTTCTGACTCGATCGACCATTAATTTCGGCTCACACACATACACACACGCACACACACATGCAAACGTAATTTCCAAATTTTATACGTTCATTTATTTCGTTTATTTACGAATTTATTTTTCGATTCCCCCAATGAAAATAAAATTCAATTAGATAGTCTGACGTTGCATCTTTAAAGTACAATTATTTATTTAGAGGAGGCACAGTTGCACTGCAAAATCCGAAAATTAGCGATTGACTCTAAGGCAATGACTATGCTATCCACAGACACTGAACACGGAAACAGGAAAGGAAAATTGAGTAATCAATATTTCAGGTTATATAATGTATCTGTATAATGGCAGCAATTAATAATTTTTGATATGGAATATATATTTGTGAATTTATTTTTCGATTCTCTTAATGAAAATAAAATTAAATTAGATGGTCTGACGTCGCAGAAGCATGTTTAAAGTTCCATTATTTATTTAAGAGAGACACAACTGCACTGAAAAATTCGAAAATTCGTGATTAAGTCTAAGGCAATGACTATGCTATCCACAGACACTGAACACGGAAACAAGAAAGGGAAATTGAGTAATCAATATTTTGGATTATATAATGTATAATGGCAGCAATTAAAAATTTTTGATATAGAGTAAATATTTTTTGGAATCGTGCATCGATTTTCGTGAAGATCATCGCAAGTTGTTTTCTCGATGAAGAGACCGTTCTCGATGGAGATTTATAGAGCAAGTTGGAACACCATAACCAAGTGAGTCAGTGTCCTAGGCTCGAGAGGGGCGGAGAGGTCGAGTTGGACTTTTAGAGGAAAATTTATTACATGTTTCTTAAATCGCTGATGCTAATTGGCTGCTTTATATAAACGCTTATAGTAATGGTCGTATTTATGTTCCGAGCTGTAGTGAAACATGGACAGTGCAATAAATATTAATTGCGAGTAATTAAATAGCTGTGCTTATCTATGGATGAATATGCTGCTCGATACAATTAGGGAATCGTTATCTTGGCAATTTAAGATTATGACCCACATACGAAGCTGGGGAAAAACATTGCAGTTCGTATAGTAGTGCATCGCGTACTTGTGTATCGTACTTCGCTTTTTCGTTTTGTACTCGCGCACTGATTAATTAGATTTACACGTAGTTCGATGGTGTAGTTTCTTCGCGTGGAAATATAATATAGGACTTATCCGAGGTGTTTATACGTATTTACTGATACTTTTCTGGTAAAAATTTTCATGTATATGTCCAGTACTTGTATGTATAATTAGTCCAACTATGGAACTAATTATTTTAAACAGCACATTATTAATCTGGGATCCTAAACGAGTTAATCCATTTTTGGTTAATCGAATGAAGAAAAATAAAAAGCAAAAGAAACTTTTTACTTGATATTTAAACAATACGCTTTAATAATAAATTAAATTAATAATAAATTAAATTTAATAAATTAAATTTTACTTTGTAGTAATATTTTCAATTATATAAAAATACAAAGCCAGGGGGGGGGGGTATTTCATCGTTATAAGACATGGAAATTATTGTTAATAAAACGGTGGAAATAAAATAAATGAGATATTTTAGAATTTTAGAATAGACATAAAACGAAAATATACGGACGATAAGCACAATGACTACACACCATCATTGTCGATTTACGACTACTAAAATCCAGTGGTCCCCCTTTCCGTACCATCATTCGTTCCTTAACCCCCTGTAGACAATCCGAGCTTGAAATTTGACTCCTGCATTCCTTCCAAATAAATTCTCATTTTCGTAAACAAAAATCTCAAATATTTTCTTTCACGAATAATACGTACCCCTTTTGACAAAGGCTCAGATAAAATCTCAGAATTTTAATTATACGATATAGTCTCTGACAAACTCTCCGAATTTTAATTAGACAATTTTACGTATAATCCAGAGGTTTCTATAACCATTCCAGAATTTCTTTCTTTCTTTCAACGAGACTAATCAGTATCTATTTTTATTCTATATGATATAAAATAAACGGAGGCTCGAAGTCTCCTGTGATGCGTGACGCAGACGGTGGACTGTCGAAAAATGGGTCCTGTCAAATTATTTAACAAGGTTTTTGCAGGCTCTATGACAACCCATTGCATCACTGAACCCAGATTCGAGAATTGATAAACTGGATGGTTCCTCGAAGCAAAGATAGATCTCGATGCAGGGTGACTCCATCCAAATAAAGATTCCTCTCTCACATCAGTCCGAACAAATCGCAAAAATTCTCCTAGATGCGAAAAAAGAGAAAAAACAAAAAAATAGAAATCCAATCCCATTGGTCGATACCAACCCAACGAACCATCGTCTAATATCCGAACTTGCCAGGGACTGAAATTTTTCGTCGTTTGCCAGACTCGTGGCAAGGTCTCGTTCAGCTGGATCCTCTCGGCAAATTTGCGTTACACGGGAACCCAATAAAATATCGAGTTATTCAGTTTATCGCTGGCAAATGAATTCCTCTTATGTGTGCGTGTGTATATGGTAGCACGGAAAGGGAGCGGCGCCGGTATCGAAAACAAATTCCCGAAATGTTTGCGTGAAAGGTGTTTACGTCAAAAATAAATTTTCGTAATATTTACCCGGTGTCTGTGTACGTTTGCCCTCTGATTTTTCCCGATCGTTCGTTAAACCGTGATCCCCGGCTAGGTATCTGTTGACGGATGTAAATCTAATAACACGATAAGGACTCCGCGCTCGTTCGAGCACGTGCTTCGCGGCCTGTAATCATTCTAGGCCTGAGTCACGTTCAGGTTTGTTTAGAACGGAATAAACAGCCGTTGATTGGTCGAGGTAGCCTGCACGCGGAAGTATTCGCAGAGAGTTTCATTAACGCCAACCTCCAACGGATATTATTTATTCTCTCCTTCTGCGCTCTTATCTCTGGATGCAATGACGGAGGACTGTCATCGAGCAGACACCACGAGGGACGGTGCATCTTGATACCGTTTAGGATTGGACACTAGAAAACACAGGGACCAAGATAATCTTGGGATCATTTGGCTTGGAGGCTTTATCTGTTGTGCGTTAAGAGTTTATTTCTCTGTTTTCTTCTTCTTTCATTGTATCCGAGAGAGGGAATTTTGAATGGAGTTTGGAAGGGTTTCTCAAGGGGATGCAGCTGTTGTCTGATTGTTTCAGGGATTGTTAAGGATTTGTGGGAAAATTTTCGAAGCTTTTATTTTGATATCTTTACCTTTTTCGAAAAGAAGGAATGTAGGGTAAAGTTTGGGGGCTACTCGATCGTTCCCTGGATGCAGGAGTTGTCTACTTATTTCAGAAATTGCCGAGAATGTGGTAGAAAATTTTCGAAGCTTTTATTTTGGTATCTTTCCCTTTTTCGAAAAGAAGGAATGTAGGGTAAAGTTTGGGGGCTACTCGATCGTTCCCTGGATGCAGGGGTTGTCTACTTATTTTAGAAATTGCTGAGCATGTGGTGGAAAATTTTAGAAGCTTTTATTTTGGTATCTTTTCCTTTTTCGAAAAGAAATAATGTAGGATGGAGTTTGAGGGCTCCTTGTTTGTTCCCTGGATGCAGGAGTTGTCTACTTATTTTAGAAATTGTTGAGCATATGATAAAAAATTTTGGAAGCTTTTATTTTGGTTGTCTTTTCCTTTTACGAAGAGTGTAGAATAGAATTTGGTGACTCTTTGTTTTTCCTTGGGATGTTGGAGTTGTCTGGTTGCTCCAGAGATTGCTGATGACGTAATAGAAAATTTGGAATATTTTTTAAAAATTATCGATTAATAGAAAGTATGTGGGTTCTTTGATTGGGTAGTTTAGGAGAAGGAAACGTGAAAATGAAACAATAATTTCTAATGTAGTATAGTGATAATTTTTAATTGTCGATTTTTAGCTTTTATTTAATTTAATATAGATACATAGGGTGTAGAAACATTTTTTTGTATCATTTTTAATGTAATACTAATAGATTGGTGACTATTAGAAAAATGGTGATATCCAACTTTAGTGATATTTAATCCGCGAATTTTGAAATTGGTTAAACAAATTCAAGTTGAATTGCAGCACTAAATATTTTCAACCAGCAGTACTAAATATTTTTAATTATTAGGATAATTGAACGTGTATATTAATAATGAAGCATCAAGTTGAAATTATATTGCAATTTGTAAAATATTTATTTTAATATTAAAAGAGGGGGTCACAACTTATTTGATTATTGCAAAAGGGAGTTGGAATTCAAAAAAGGTTGAGATACCCTGCAATAGAATAAAATATAGAAATAATAATAAACAATAAATATGAACCTTCTTTTCCATATAAAATTGCTATTCGTTCAATATTCCTTCGTTCTATTATTATTGTTTATTATAAAAATATTTATAAGTAATATTTTTAATAATTAACGATAATAATGCTATTTTACGCATACGTTCCCTTGATATTCTCGCATTAAATTTTGATTTGTGTAACACAGGGTACTCCGGTCAAAGAATTCGCGTATACAAGCTGTATTTCGAATTTTCTTTTGTTTCCATAACACGATTACGTAATATCATGATATATGTATAACAAAATGCGTAGCGAAAACTAGATATTTGGGGAAAAAATGTACGTCATGTTAACGTATGCGGCACCGTATGCGAATACCCGCGAATACCAGCGATCCATAGAGTGGTGGGTGTAGTATACATACAAAGACCATATTTTTATTAATAACTGCCAACGTTTATTACATCTACGCAATGCACGTGGTAATCCATGGAGTACGTATACAAAGGTCATACTTTTTAATTGCATACCATTTACAAACTGTCACATATTTCACGATACTTCCACGTGTGTTTCCCTCGTAACATACACCAGGCGTTATTCAAAACTAATTAGAAAATCATCTCTTCGGACATCTTTATTAATCAGCGAAATATTCGATGCTCGAAAATTTATCGGGACCTGTCGTCCATAAAACGAAAAAAAAAAAATATTCTTCGAAAATATATTCTCGGGAAAACAAATTTCTAAAAATTTCTATATTTTCCGAGGAATCTTTAGAATGAAAAAGAAAAAGAAATTCGCGAAAAATATTTATCGAAAATTGAGAACATCTTTGTTATTAGGAAATTGGTATTTCTTCGTAGTTCCTCAACTTCGTAGTTTATTTCAACCGTTTGAAAATTATCCAAAATTCTTCGGAAATCGTGGACATAGTGATTCGTAAGATTGCTTGAAAATTAGGTCGTTGTTGGTACACTTGGTTTTCAATTTTTAATTCAAGATTCTTTAGTGGCTTCGAAATTCCCGACCTCGTCCTCTTTGTTTTTCCAACACTCCAGGAGAATAATTTTAAGACGATGTCCTAGTAAGCCCTTTCGATGTCTCTTTTCTTCGTTTTAGTGTCTTATTGCGAAATAAATTATTCGGTGGAGGATATTCTCCCGCGAAGGAAGAAATATTTTATCCGAATTATTCGCCAGTAGGATGAAGAGTATACTTTAGAAACGAGTTATCTCGATCAGGGTCGAATCTATCATTTTGGAGGCTATAGCAGCAGGATCATTACGAAGCCATACCTGAAGGACAGGTCTATTTTTAATAAAACACACGTTTCTCTTTTTAATTTGCCGGAAATAAATTTCCGTAAATTTATTCTCGTTGATCTTTGTTTTTCGTTTATCAAAGACGAATAAATTGTTTAATTGGAAATGAACATCGACATTTCCGTAATAATTTATTTTAGCACTAGAACTAGCGAGTCAAAATTTTCATTTTTGTAATTACTCAGAATATATTGCCGTTCTTGATTAAATTCGCGTCAATTTGTATTCAGGTGGGCACGTGATTGCATGTACTCATTATTTTTGTCATATCATCACGAATACTATTATTCGTGTGTGGTATATTAAATTATAACAGGTCGATAGTTTTAATATCGATGATACAAAAATATATAGGTGTACATCGGTGTATGATAGAAAATTTTCTAAAATTTTTCTATTTTACGAGATTTAAGATTTTGTCTGTAGAAATTCTCGTCGATATTGATGCGTTGATGAATCGAGAATATCCTAAATTTGGATTTCCATTGTCGGTCTTTTGTTTCTATACTATGAATTTTAATTTTCATACTCCAATAATTTTTGATTCAATCGACCAGCAGTTCCGATATAATTTTACAATGCGAAGCTTTACGAAAGCAAAAGTTTTGTTTCGAAAATAAAAAAAGGAATAATATACCCGTGGATTTATTCATACAGCAGACTTATTCGCTCTTTCATTTTTATTCGAATAAAAAATATACGACACAATCTTATTTAAATTATCCTTCCTAATTTTAATTAAACTGTATTTCTTCTAATCCTTTATGGCCCCAATGGAACTTAAGTATTTCAAATCAATTATTATCTTAATTCGACAGAAATTTGAAGAAAAGTTACAGAATTGTTATTAAAATATTGGTACGAAGATTATCTCCCTTTTTCAATCCTTTATGAGGAGTAAAATTTAAAAATGATCCCAATGGAACTTAAATATTTCAAATCAATTATTATCTAAATTCGACAGAAATTTGAAGAAAAGTTAAAGAATTGTTATTAAAATTTTGGTACGAAGATTATCTCCCTTTTTCAATCCTTTATGAGGAGTAACATTTCGAAATGGCCCCAATGGAACTTAAATATTTAAAATCAATTGTTATCTAAATTCGACAGAAATTTGTGGGAAGGTTATAGAATTGTTATTAAAATTTTTGTGTGGAGATTATATTTCTTTTTCAATCCTTTATGAGGAGTAAAATTTAAAAATGGCCCCAATGGTACTTAAATATTTCAAATCAATTATTATCTAAATTCGACAGAAATTTAGAGAAAGGATACAGAATTACTATTAAAATTTTTGTACTAAAATTATCTTCCTTTTCAATCCTTTGTGTAGAGTAAAATTTCAAAATGGCCCCAATGGTACTTAAATATCTGAAATTAATTATCTAAATTCGACAGAAACTTAAAGGAAGGATACAGAATTATTATTAAAATTTTGGTGCTAAGATTACCTTTCTTTTTAATCCTTTGTGTGGAGTAAAATTTCAAAGTGGCCTCAATGTTACTTAAATATTTCAAATCAATTATCTAAATTCGACAGAAACTTAAAGAAAGGATACAAAATAGTTAATAAAATTCGTGTGCAAAGATTATCCAATTCTCGTAATGGTTCTTACAACGAGAAGAAACAGGGAATGGGTGCTTACGTTCCAGACAAGCGGCCATCAGGAGCGGGACGTAAAATTGAAAAAGAGAATGGAACGGCGTTACATCGGGCTTAATTACATCTATTCAGCCGACCATTGCCAAAATCGATATGTAATATCAATGAAAGCCATCTAGCTCCCGATATCTTCGTGTTCGATTTAAATAAACTCGGCCGTTTCGATTGTCTCGAGCTCCATTCGCTCTCTTGTTTTCCTCTTCTTTGTTCTCTTTTACACATACACACCCGCACTCGCACCCCACGTACACTCCGGAAAATGAGCGTAATTAACGTTCGGCAAAGTTCATTAACCAAATCGGTTCGCGATATAAAATTAACTTTCGAGAAAGTCCATTAACCAAATCAGCTGTGGGCACGGGACTAATTGTAAGCTTTCAATCACGTCCAATTAACCGAACCATCCAATTTCGTTACTTACGATCGAAGATTCGCCGATTTGCCAGCGGGAAATAAAATAAAATCTGTAGGGAAGAGGGAAGAGTTGAAGTGGAAGGTTAATTTTCCACGCGGTATCGCGGAATCATGGGAGTCGATTAATCAGCGGCGTCGCGAGAGACGTGCAGGCCGTTTCGCATGGCGCGATGGAAATCGCCGATTCCGCGAAGCGTCGCGTAACTCCACTCGCGTCACGCGACCGGTCGCATTAAGTCCGATTAGTTTCATAATTGTCGGCCATGTTCCGTTCCGAGACCGCGAACCATGCGTGTACGAAGGGCTCCTTTCGTGTTGAAAGCCGAGCGTGTTACAGCCCTGAGTGTAAGTTGTGTGCAAAACCGACGCACAGTGGATGAAAAGTCATTTTAGCAGAATTCTCATTTAAACAAAATTTTTCAACAGTAGTTAACGCTAGATTTTCGATCCTTTTTCATATACCTATTTCTATCGACACCCGTTGAAGGAAACCATATATTTTAAAAATTATTAGTTTAATTTAAAAATAATTATAATATTAACAAACTTAACACTAAACCTGCCACGATCAAATGACCGGAGAATGGAAAGGAAGTATATGTTTTAAAAAATAAAATAACGCGAGATATTATGAAAATAACTATACGTATATTGAAAGAAAAATCGCGAAGACGAGTATCATTAACACTAGATTTACGCAACCCGTGAATTTGACGGAAGGGTTGCTCCAATTATGCGATGGTAACAGATTTAGTTAACTTATATTAAGACTGTTAATATAATATATAATTGTTTTTAAATTAAACTAATCGTTAAAAAGAAAAAGGCACGTGGTTTCCTTTACCTGTCAATTTGACAGGTGTCCTTAGAAATAGGTACACAGATAGCGTCCGTAAACCTAGTGTTAAGATGAAACGTTGAACGCAGAATTTTTAATGAAAGTATGGTGAACGGTGGTGTAGACCATGATAGGTTTAGTAATATAAGGTAATTAAATTTGTTAACCCTTTTAACGAATTTTGCAAGTGTCAGAAGGTTCCACGAATGGTTCTTCTTTTTAGGAATTTTTGGAATATTTTGAATTAAATTTGTACACGAAAGATAATTTTTGCGAATAGAAATAATTTCTGTAAGAAGGACTTGCCTGATTTAACCCTTTGCACTCGAGAGGTGAGCTTCAGTCACCATTTCATAAAATTTGGAAGATCGATATTAATTAATATATCAAATTTAACGTAATGTAACAGTGTGCGAGATATCGAAATCAAATAATTCTACAATTCTATTATTATACAATTCTTTATTTACTGTTCAAAAAAGTGTCGTCAGTTTTTTAGTAGAGAATCTTTGAATTTCTACTCTTCTCTAGCCAAAAAATCCTCGAGTGCAAAGGGTTAATTAATAATAAAATACATATGTATATTATTCTGCCATTTTTAGTTTCAATCTATCTACCGTAGAATACAGAGAATATACCCGAATTATCAAACAATTACATTATTTCTTAACTTTTGTCAGTAACTGTATATACGTGAGATCACCTGTAACATATTTTTCCGCTTTCAGGGTTATCGACCCCACAGTGCGACGAAGAATTGGGCTCGTAGAAGAAACGACTGGTTATTCGATTTCCCTGACAATATAAACAAAGCACGAGCGCCAACATTCCAAAGCGAGAACGAACTCGCAGTATTGTTTTGGTCGTTGAAGAGGAAAGACGGAAAGCAGGAATCGTCAGCGTGCCCTCGTGCCTAGTTGCGTCTTAGACCCAGTAATTCAACCACCAGCCTCTGCTTCCTGCTACAAGTGCGAGTAAGTAAAAAGACAAGTAAATAAATTAAAAAAAGGTAGAATCGGCGGCGATTAAAAATGGAGGATCGCGGCGCCACTGTTCCAGCCGCGCGAACGCCGAACTAACGCCGCGATTTGAATACAATGGCGCTGACCGTGAATGTACAAAGTGCCGTGAATTTACCGATGGGCAGATATCGGTTATATAATTGTCGTGATACATAGGGTTGCTCCGGTTTTAGTCCATGTTCAATATTAGCGAAGCATCCTCGAACGATTTTTCAGAAATTCGCGAAAATATTCTACGATTATCATGTCCTTCCGATAACTATAAAAGGGTGTTATTGAAATTATATGTTGTTTTCTATTGCCGATGGGAATTTATAATCGCGTATGCTTGTTTTTCGAGGATTTTTCGAGGATTTTTCGATTACCTTAAATTTAGGGAATTTTAATATTTATATTCATATTGAAATTGTGCGTGTTTCCTGTTATCGAGTTAATGACCGATAGGAATTTATTTTGAGGAGATTTTTAGCGATTATTGTTACGTGCATGTCGATAATATTAATTTATTTCTGATAGAAGTTTATTTTTAGGCGATTTTTAGTGATTATAAATATTATCCTACATTTTTAGGATAATATTAATGTTACCATGTATTTTGTTATTTGTTATCCCTAATTAAGTACACTCCTGACGAGGTATTATTTTTACAGGATTTTTGGCGTTCAGGTGAAAAGAATGATCAAAGCACTTGTTTGATAACAGTCGTAAATTTGATATAATTCTGGAGGAAATTTATTTTTGGAAGATTTTTGGCAACAATTTTCGAAGCATTTATTCCACGATACTCGTCTGTCTCCATTATTATATTTCTGAGACCAGTTTACGTCAGAGTATAATAAATTGCGACAGATATCGAAGGTAATCAAAGATCGAGAATATCGTTCTGTTTATCGAGAAGGAAATGGAAACATAGGGAATACGATCGATTTAAATTCAATTCTTATTTTAATCCACGAGATTATTCGAACTCGTGGAATTAGGGAGGAATGGAAAAATCAAGTATTCGATAAGAATTTCCCGTGTAACTAAAGATAAATACCGTGTAGAAGATTCCGCGATTTCTAAATCGACGTTTCGACTCTTTAATCGAGAGGGTGTCTTTTCTTATTTTCCTACTTTTTCCTCGCGAATCGGGGAAAAGAAAATTGTTATCCTTCTGGCTCTAAGTCCTAATGGTTTTCTGTTAACGCGGAATCGAGTAAACATTCGGAGCAAGATGATCGCGTGAAAGGAAGTTCATTAATCGTCTTGTTAAACAGAGATCTGCTCTCAAGCGACAACGTTATCTTCTCAAAGCTTCAGTCTCTGATTTATACGCTTCCATTTCGATGCAAGAACCAATGTATCACGGTGGAATTAAGTAACTGTGATTTTAGAAGTAGGTGTCTATTATTACGACCATCTGCGGTGTATTACAGCATGATTATAAATTTTTAGACAAAAGGAAATTAATTTTATCTTTTATAGTTATTATTCGATTAATTACTATTTAATTAGTATATACAAGTCATTTATATATAGTATAGAAAGTATTTGACAGCATTCATTTTGTGTCTAACTTCTGAGACAAATTTTTTGGTAGAAAAGGAATAAAATTTTTCAAATTAAAATCTATAAAATTATACTAAGAATTGAGAGGGTGTCTATGCTAAATTATCGGGGACATGAGATCGAATAAATTTCTAGAATACATTTGGAATTTTTGGATACTTGGTAATGCATAGTATAAGTACGTGGTGTGTATAGGTATTAAAAGGGGTGCATTTTTAAATTAAAACAAAGAATGAGAGTCAGATGCAAGTTGCTTCCAAAGAGTCAGTCTGAGACAACCATAGATCGAGTATTGCAATTCGTATACCTTATCCTAACTAACCTATTTTTATGCCAAATTTTATCCCACCTCCCCCTCCCCCTCACCGCAAAAGATTTCTCGGCGTAACTAAAACAGAATTTTCCAAATAGAAGTCTAGGTAATTAAATTAATTACATGTTTAAATTTCTCGCGATTAATCGCGAGATAGAAGGGTGCACGTAAAACGCAATGATAAACACATGGCTATTCGTTGGCGCATTTACGCGGCGCATTATACGCGCGAAATCAGCCTGATCAAGCGTCGGTCGCAAAAAGCGACGCAGCGGAGGAACAAAAATTGCAAAGCGTCCCTTCAAACGCGGCATAACAACCTTTAAAATCGACGCTCTGAAAAGTCTCGCAAGAGTTATGTCACTCATACACCCGCATGGACCCAACAAAGCGGCGAGAAATAAACCGAGAGGACCGAAAACGTACGAGTGAAAGCTCGAAACAAAAACCAGAGTAAAAACAGTAAAAAGAAATGAAAAAGGGAAAAAGCCAGGAAGAAAACCGATAGAAACGATGGTCGAGCCGAAAACGCGTAGCGGTCAAAGAGTGTGCAGGACGGGCCCCCGGTGTCTTCGAACGACGGTGCGCATGCGCGCGTAACTAGCCTGCGACGTTCGTAACGACTACCGCGTGTCGTCACTTTTCTGCGGTTTCCCCCATTTTTCCCCGCTCCTTTCCACCCTCGCTCGATGGGACGATCGATGACGGAAATCGCGCGACGATTCTTCGCCGAGTGAGCGAAAAGCGTGGTGGACACGAGGCGGACACGAGGCGAGGGACGGTCGAACGGTTCGCAAAACGCCGGCTGCCAGGGACACGCGCCAGTATGAAGCGAGTGGAGGCGATCCCTTTATGGCACGGCCGAGGAATTTCGCGAGATTCGATTGAGCGGCTACGCATTTTCGAAAGTATTCGCCGGTGCGTGAATTCGGGCTCCGTTTCACTGGAGCGACATCGGCCGCGTTTTCGGTCGCGGGGATGGATAGAGTGATAAGTGATGCGCGCGCAGCCGAGTCGCCGCGACTCCGCGCGTCCTAGGTGGCGCGCGCGACGCGCTGTAATCCGCGGACTCGAGACTCTTGCATCCGCGCCCGTTATCCCGATGTAATTCGCTCGAACTGTTTGTTAACGAAGTATCGATTACTGGTAATTAACGCGGCCGCTCGGCGGCAGATGGTTCCGGTATAATCGGGGAGAACATGTTTTGGGTTTTATGGATTGTTTTCGCGAGTTTATGGGATTCGGCGGTTTCGGATTAGAGGGCTCTTTCGCTACGGCTGTTGAGTGGGCGCTCGCGGGCCAGGAGCGAAGCACGGGCCGGAGGTTAAGTGCGAATCTGATCGGGAGTAAGTGGAGTATACTCGGCTGGACTATTTTTCTTTAATTAGTATAGTCGACTGGCTATTAAGAAAGTTTCCGACGGATCTGGAAAGTACAACAGTTAGCCCGGCGTCGTCGAGATTTCTTGCGTTTTCGAGGTTAGGTGCGGAGAATACGGGAATACAGAGGTTCTGTAGTTTTACGATTTTATTTGTCACGATTCCTATGATTTACCATTTTAACCTGCAAATGTAACGCGATGTTATCGGTGTAAAGAAAATTTCGGTATCGTTAGGTCCTTTTTCCATCGAGCAGCGTCTCGCGTGGGACAACGAATGCGTCTAGAGGAAAGAATTGAAGCACTATTTCTCGCAACAGCGCCATGTTAATTACACGAAGAGTTAATAAACCGGCAAAGTCCATTTCCCGGTTGGCCGAAGGAATTGGGTTAGTTCGAAGGGCGTGATCCTTACGCAGCCTCGCGCGCCGCGATTTCCTCGGCCGTTGGGAACGGTAATCGGTCTTTGGCGAGGGTGGGGCGAGGGTGGTGAAAAAAAGAAGCAAGAATAATGAATTTTTTTTACACCGGGGTCGTCCGCCGCGGGCGGCTCGCACAAAGAACTCTCTCGCCGGGTTTAAAGCGTTGTTACTCGCGCGCACAATGTACCGGCAACGAGAAATTCCATGAAATATTTCCCCTTTGCTTGAGGAAACGAAAGAGGGAGAGGAGCCCTTTAACCCCGAAAAATCGAGGGGAAAATAATGAATCCGCGGCGAACGACAATCGCCTGGGGAGAAGGAATCGATCCGTCGCCGATTAGAAATTCGTCCGACTGTCGGCCGTCGAATGTAGCTAAAAATATGATTTGCATCGATCCTGCGCGCGGTTCATGGAGAAATTAACCAGGGGGAGCTGGTCGAGGGTGAATTCCTGCCTCGGTAGATCGATGGATCGAGTCCTGGCTACGATTTAGGGGTGGTCTGTTCACCCTGTATCGCTCGGAGTTTGGGGGTGCATTCCTCGTTCCATCGATCGTTTACATCGTCGATTGCATTTTTCTCCCCTTTTTTACAATTTTTTTATTTCTTTTAGATATTAAGTGCGAGGTTTGAAGTTTAATTTTAATAATATTTAGGATCGTTTAATATTTTATGTACCGTTCGAAGGGTTGGGGTGCATTCTTGGTTCGATCGATCACTGAAATCATGGATTGTTTTTATTTTTATTTTTATTTACAATTTTTCGATCTTTTGAGCTTTCAAGCTTGAGGTTTAAAGTTCAATTTTAGTAATATATAGGGGTTTTATGTACCATTCAAAGAGTTGGGGTGCATTCTTGGTTCGATCGATAATTGAAATCATGGATTGCTTTTATTTCTATTTTGGTTTCCAATTTTTCTACCTTTTTCAGCTTCCAAGTTTGAAGTTTGAAGTTTAATTTTAGTAATATTTAGGAGTTTTATATACTGTTCGAAGAGTTGGGGTGCATTCTTGGTTCGATCGATAATTGGAATCATGAATTGCTTTTCTTTTTATCTTTTTTCGCAATTTTTTAATCTTTTTAAGTTTTCAAGTTCGAAGTTTGAAGTTTAATTTTGATAATATTTAGGAGTTTTGTTTTTACCATTCAAATGGGCGAAGTGTATTCTTAGTTTTATTAATCAAATATTCAAATTGTCAATGTTAATACTCGTTACTTACAAAAATTGACCGTGTATTCTGATCTGTTTTTGTTATTTCATTTTCTTTCATTTTCCATTCTAGTCCTTTTTTCTCTGAGTTTAGTGTTGCAATGATAGCATGGTAATTAGCGACAGACTTAATTTTCAGATGTAACAGTACAGTTGGGTCTCTTAAACATTTCAGGATATTTTCCACGTGTTTCTCTGATGTTATCGTACTATTTGGGACAAGTTTATATTCCTGTTATCTGCATTCATAGTGTAGATGGTTTGTTGATAATGACTGCTTGCAGTAATCACTTGACTAGTGGTTTCGAATTCTTTAGCAAGTATTCCTGAGTAATTTTTTAGTTACAGCCTCTTTATTCTTCAAGTACATTTTCTGATACTTAATTACATATTTTTGCATACATTTTTATTCCATTCTTCCACGTATTTTTAAAATTTAGGAATATTAAGCAGCGAAGATAATCTATATAATTTATTTATAATATCTATAATCTATATAATCTATTTCTTTAAATAAAATTTCGCGATCATCTATAATTAAAAAAAGGATCGTATCACTTTAGAAATTATAAAAATTCATATAAATATATATGACACGTGTAATCTGGAAAGGAAATAAAGAGACAGTTTTGATAATAGGGGACTGGTTGATAGTATATTGAATTTTAATATTGCATTCCTATAAAAGATGGAAATATGACTTATCGCGTTTTTCCTCTGAGGGCTTCATAAATCCGCGTACAAAGCTTCTCTTAGCAAGGTGGAAAATGAAGCTTAAGGATTTCCCGATATTTTCGATATTTCGATTATTATTTTTTTCATTTCACGGTACACGGACCCGTACATTTCAACCCGTGGGACTAAAATCCACCTTCTTAAATAACGTTCACGGTTGTTTTATTTAATTGACCTGCATAAAGAGAAACTGTACGCAGAAATTTTTCGTTAACAGGTGAACATCGAACGGCAACAAAACGCTGTTAAACAAGAAAGTGGAAAAAGTATATCGTATATTCTGATTATAAACGCGGATTTACGAGCTTGTTTACTTTTATCTTTAAATAAAACCGATTATACCTATTTTCGCTCCTATGGTTACAATTTCCATAAATTTTGCACGAATTTTACCATCGAAATGCCTTCAAAAATATTATTCTTTACATTTACCTCTTGCAATCATCCCAAGTACCGGACAGAATAATTAATTAAAACACTTGTTGCATAAAACCATATTTTAAATATATATTTTAATTTCGATACTTCGCGTGTGAAATTTTATTTGGTTTTTGTACACAAAGTGCCAACTAGCGATATATCCTCTCATCTACGTATCTCTACATAATTTGCAGACACATAGGCTAACTTCCAGTAGACGTAATATTCTCATTCGTCAGTAGATTCGCCATACTGCCTGCGACATGTATAATTGTGCAAATCTCGCAATAATTTATGCGATTCAATTTTCCGCACGATTGGCTTCCTTTTTCTCGCATATCACCTGTTTTAAAGCAACTTCACTCTTTTCTTATTCTAATTCCGTATAAATCTTATAAATATTATACAAAGTGGAATCAATCCGTGAATAAATAAATAAATAAATCAATAAATCAATAAATTAATTAATTAATTAAAAGGATATCTGAAATATAGATATAGATATGAAAATATAATTAGGATATCGAAACGATATTACTTTTCAAACAAAATATAAATTCTTCACCGATATCTCTCATTCTAAATTTCTAAATCTCCCAATTTCCAAATTATTCGTAAACAAAAATTCAGCAAAAATATGGCGACTCGTGCTGAACCCCGTGTACCACAATGGCGTGTCCACTCGTGCCCGGTAGGGATCGGAAGTAGAAACAACAAGCAAGGGGGCTGGCGTAAGATATTGAAACGATATTATTTTTCAAACACAGTATAAATTCTTCACCGATATCTCTCATTCTAAATTTCTAAATCTCCTAATTTTCAAATTACGCGTAAAAAAAAAATCGGTAAAAATATGGCGACTCGTGCTGAACCCCGTGTACCACAATGGCGTGTCCACTCGTGCCCGGTAGGGATCGGAAGTAGAAACGAAAAGCAAGGGGGCTGGCGTAGGATATTGAAACGATATTATTTTTCAAACACAGTATAAATTCTTCACCGATATTTCTCGCATTAAAATTCTAAATTTCTCAATTTTCTAATTATTCGTAAAAAAAAAATTCGGCAAAAATATGGCGACTCGTGCTGAACCCCGTGTACCACAATCGGCGTGTCCACTCGTGCCCGGTTGGGATCGGAAGTAGGTACGAAAAGCAAGGGGGCTGACGTCGGGTGGTCGGAAGGTGGCGGGAAGAATGGCAAAGCAGGTGTGCAGGCGTCGCGGCGAATAACAAAATAACGCGGCGCAAAACAAAATGAAACGGTAATACGCGCGGCATATACATTTATAACAAAGCAATCAAGTCGCGAAATAGCACGGGGGCGATGGAAAATTTCCAACTGGCTGAAATTCCGCGGTGACCGGATGGACGTATCGATCCATCGAGATGGACCCGACGCCGAAGTCCGACGCCGGCATACGCACCCGACAACGAATAATACATCCAGCTTGCGAGCCGCGCGTCCGTTCTACGTGCCGGCGTTAATCCATCCTCGTGGAAATGAAAAAATTAGTCGGGAGTTAGCGGTTAACGCGATTTCTTGCTGCTAGTCGACCTGTGACATTCGTTGCGGATACCTTGTCAACGATGGTTCGTTGATGATGCGATTTTTCTTTCCATAGTTTGGACGAATCGTGGTAGAATGCAGGTGCGTCGAGCACTCACGGCCGAGGGCCAATGTTCTTCTATTTTGGACATCTTGGTTCGATATTCTCCTGTTTTAGGCAGTTCAGGTCGATGTTCCCCAGTTTTAGGTACGTAAGGCTAATATTCTCCTGCTGTAGGCATCTTTGATCGATATTCTCCCGTTTTAAGCATCCCAGACTGATATTCATCTGCTTTAGGCATTTCAGGCTGATATTCTTCCTCTTTAGGCATCTTAGGCCGATATTTTCCAGTTTTAGGCATCTTAGGTCAATATTGTCCTGCTTTAAGTATTTCAGGTTGATGTTTTTCTGTTTTAGGCATCTTTGATTGACATTCTTTTGTTTTAGGCATCTTAGGCTGATATTCTTCTGCTTTAGGTATCTTAGGCTAATATTCTTCTGCTTTAGGCATCTCAGGCCGATATTCTTCTATTTTAGGTATCTTAGATCGATATTCTTCTGCTTTAGGTATCTCATGCTGATTTTCTTTTGCTTTAGGCATCTTAGGCTAATATTCTTCTGCTTTAGGTATCTCAGTCCAATATTCTTCCATTTTAGGTATCTTAGATCGATATGCTTCTGCTTTAGGTATCTCGTGCCAATTTTCTTCTGTTTTAAACATCTTAGATTGATATTCTTCTGCTTTAGGTATCTCAGGACGATATTCTTCCATTTTAGGTATCTTAGGCTAATATTCTTCTGCTTTAGGTATCTCAGGCCGATATTCTTCTATTTTAGGTATCTTAGATCGATATTCTTCTGCTTTAGGTATCTCATGCTGATTTTCTTTTGCTTTAGGCATCTTAGGCTAATATTCTTCTGCTTTAGGTATCTCAGGCCGATATTCTTCCATTTTAGGTATCTTAGATCGATATTCTTCTATTTTAGGTATCTCATGCCAATTTTCCTCTGTTTTAGACATCTTAGATTGATATTCTTCTGCTTTAGGTACCTCAGGCTGGTATTCTTCTGCTTTAGGTACCTCAGGTCGATGTCCTTCTGCTTTAGGTATCTCAGGCCGATATTCTGCTGCTTTAGGTATCCTCAGGCTGATATTTTTCTGCCATAGACATCTTAGGTCTACGTTTTATGGAAGGATCTATATAGTACAAACAACAGCTTTTTGTTTAGAATAGTTCTTAGAATAATTCTAACTTAACAGTCACAGCAGGTCACGTATCATCATCTCGTGCATAGTATTAACCCTTTGTACTATGACGAGTCTAGCTCGTCATCAGTTCCTCATACCAAACCATCCCAAAAAATCATAAATTAATAAATTTTAAACGTTATGAGGTAGTACTAAGTATATCTTGTATGGCTCAAAACAACCCGTCTTCTTCCAACATGACCTAGGAAAAATTGACAAAAAGCAGCCATCCCTAATCTCTAAAGTATTCTTACTACCATCAAGGATTTTTAATTCCTCATCGGGATTTTTTAATCGATTGCTTGTAACGTTACAAAATCTCGTTCGAATTTTCTTATTTTTCTTTTATTTGCGCATTTTTCTATTGAACATACAATCGCGAACGTTTGACGCACAGAAAGAATCGGTCTTTGTTGGATTCATCTCCGCGTAACGTAATTTTCGTATCGGAGAGCTGGTTTCCCGTAGAAAGTGATACCGATCCATGGAAACATGGAAATACCAAAAATACAAATAATTGCAAACTCGTGTCCGTTTATTGCCCGTATTTAGGGGAAATATCGCATAAATTACTGGCACTGTTCATCGATAAATATCGACAGCGCGAAACGAAAAGATCGCGAGCCACTCGATATTGAAAAATTACCACTGGAAGCTACTTTATCGTGAACGAAATATAACCGCGAACGAGGTATAAACGACGCGAGCGTATTTCGTTATTCATGTACATACGCTATACTATCGAATTATTAATATATTCATAACGTGACGGGTGAAAAAATAGGGAATTATTAGAGATTCGGGGGCAAAAGAGGCTGTGTGGGCTCGTAGTGTCGAAATAAATCCGAGAATCAGAGATTGGCCGAACAGTCGCGCTCCCATCGATCCATCCAAAATAATCCACGATCCACACGGCTGCTGCCCCGGCCCGAGTACCGGTGAAATAATGTATAAAATTACCGAGTAAACTGTTTGCCCCGTGGCGAGTATTTTTGTTGCGATTAAATCGTCGTCGATCGTCTGGTTCCTCCAAAGAGGGTGGATCGCGCGCGGTCAGGGGTGAGTTTTTGAAAAAATTCATGGATATCCATCACCGTGGAATCAGTTTTCCGACCTTGACTATGAAAATTATTTTCACGTCGAATTGGATCACGGGAAATTATCATTCCACGTTGCAAACGATGTAAAATCTGTGGGGATTGTTTTTATCGAACGTCATTAACGAGGATATGAATATTTTTGCATGGGGGTAGTGAGAGATTATCAAGTATCGATTGGTTTATAGATTTATTTATACTCTATCGTTATAATAAATTAATTAGGAGGAAAATGATATATTACTAGTATCATCGAATCAATTTCCTGCCCCATATAAAATTGGAAATTTTTGCAAAGTGGAGGGAATGATCGAACCAAATCAATCAATCGTAATTGATTTTTTAATTTATAATTATTCGACAATCTGTAGTCCAAATCGTACTCGACGATTTATCTTACCTAATTCACAGCTGGCAAACTTGAAAACTTTAACTTAACCAAAGTATGATCCCATTTTCTAATTTTCTAATAAATAACGTATCCACGGAACTAGAATGGATCGTAGGATTTCAACAGATTAAAGCGCTATCATTGAATCAATTTCCTGCCCCATATAAAATCGGTAATTTTTGCAAAGTGGAGGGGATGATCGAATTGATGTAATTGATTTTTTAATTTATAATTATTCGACACTTCGTAATCCAAATCGTACTCGACGATTTATCTTACCTAACTCACAGCTGGAAAATTTGAAAACGCTAACTTGATAACCAAAGTATGATCCCATTTTCTAATTTTCTAATAAATAACGTATCCACGGAATTAGAATAGTAGAATTTCAACAAATTAAAGCACAAAATTTTTCATATTTCGAAGCTATGGAAATATCTTCATCCACTTTCAATTTGGAACCTCTTCTCATACCACTACCCGAGGAGTCTCTACAAATTAATTAAACAGAAATTGTATATTTAATTTTTTTATCTCTAATTTTCTCGTCGAGAATAAAATTACCAGGATACGATTTTTAATTTTATTTTCGCCCCTGTGGGAGGAGAAATTGTTTAAAAACACGCAGGAAATCGAGAATATCGTGCACGGTCAAGATGGCCGCTAACGAGGTTTTAAGCAGGTTGAAATTTGCCGAGGTTTCAGCGTTAAACTCATCCTAACCCGTTTTCCAAAACTCCGAAGGCTTTCTCCCTCGCGAAGCACCATCCAGTCTGAAGCACCCTCAGCACCCAAACTCCGCGAGACGTCACCCGGTCTCTTAGACGTACCCACGCATTCTTGCGAGCCAAAAAAACTCCCTCTATCCTACCTCAAACGCACTCACCGCGCCGGAAACATCGTACCAAGCAAAAAGCTCAAGCACAACGCACCGAACTTTTTCTCTCTGTCACGATCGCTGACTGTACCGAAGATCAGCGAACCACCGTGTCAGCGAGTTTCGGGTGTGAAGCAAGCAGAGCTGTGGCGCGCTGAGTGCCACCTTTTTGAAAACTGTTAACGCGAAAAAGTATTCCGAGCTTTCAGTTCTATAATCCCTGATAATTCACGAGAAATTCACGAGAATCTTCGTGATTAATACTGGCTCCGAGATAAATATTAATTATTATTGTTGGATAACTAACGATCCATTGGCCCTTGGTCACTAGAAGGGCCTAGCTAATAAACGCAGACCAATTTCGGAATCCAAAAACAACTGACTCATTCCTACTTTCACTAAGGGCCAATGCTCATCTTCACCCTATCAAAAACTAACATTATAAAAGCACCCAGAAAATTTGCGAAAGGTCAGTTTTCAGTTTAGTCTTTTTCCTCTCCGCCGACTCGTATTTTTCCAACGTAGCCTTGTTGCTAGAACCCGTATTGTATATCGAAATTCGGGTTCCAACATTATTAAAAAATTTGGGGTATCGAAACGATTGATTCTGAAATTTTCTTTCATCGCAGTTAATGGTAGCCAATTTTCCTAATTTTCTATTTATCTTTGTTAGTTTCGTGCACGTGTAATATGTTTAGGTATGCGTGGTATTGTAGGTGATTTATAGAAATTTCTGGCGACGTAGGATCTTTTATGGCAGGATCAATATTTAATTCTTGGAATGTTTTTGAATATCAATGGTAGTTTATCATTTTATTCGTGGTAGAATTCGAAATAGGATTATGAGTACAATGGCAGCCGATGAAGTATAGATATCGACAGTGTTCTCCCTTTATGTTTCATTTTAATAACCACATCGAGGTTGCTGAAATCGCTGCCCCTATTCTTCATGTAACAATCCTGTAACGTATATTGTATATGGAAAAAGCACGATATTAAAGGATTTGCAAAATGCTCGTTGCGAAAGTTAGCCAGACGTATCGATGACTCTATTCTAAAATGAAACTAAAAATGAAAATCGAACACTGAAAATTATTTCAACTTTTCAAAAACCAGACGGGTCGATCATCCCCTCTCCTTTCCCCTAGATTCAGTATAATACCTACGTTAAATCGAATCTCTCGACACGAACCCACTCTTACCATCATATGTACGAACAAACATAATCCCCGAATCATTCCCACGTGAACAAAAATAAAATAAAATAAAATAAAATAAAAGAAACCAGAAAAACAAATACTTGGCTCCCATTGCAAACTTCTCAAAACGAATCCTCAAAACACGTCGAACCAACACTCCCTACAACGGTTCTCCACTCTTCGCTCTTCGATGGTCGAATAGAGGTATAGCACTGCTACGATACAGTAGCTCCCTCTCGTTAGGCTCAGTCCACTCTAGACCGGAACAAACCCAACGAGATACGAGTTCCGGCGGTCGGAGCTAGAGGGAAAAATGGCGGCGGGTGCACGTAGGCCGGAGCGGCGCTAGCGGCGTTTTCGAATTCTCGCAGCGACGGTGGCGCCGCTGAAAATAGGCCCGTGAATTTGGCGCGCGACCGGATGGACGTATATCGATCCATCGGGGTCGAACCCGCAGGCTAGCGTCGCGGCCCGTCAGACGTAACGGACAGGATAGTAAAAGCCCTCTGGTTGCAGTCGGTAGGACCGGTCCGTTCGTACATCCGTCCGTACGTCCGTCCGCTCGCACGTCCGTCACTTCGACGGATAATACCAGAGTTCGCCTAAATATAACTGCCGGTTCTCGGCCGAGACGCGGGCTGACGGGAGGCTGGCGGGAGAGGAGAGACGGAGACGAGAGGGATGAGAGAGACGAGAAAAACGGTGTCGAATAGTGAAAGATTCTAAATGGATATTTAGAGGCAAGACGAAGATTAAAAATGGTGGAAAGAAACAGGTTGAAGGGGATGTGATCGAAAAGAAGAGACAGGAGAGCGAATAAAGAGAACAATCGAAGAACTGTGAAAAAAGTGGAAAGACGGGAAACCGTAATGATTGGACAAAAAGGGTGAAAAGCGTGGCGTGCAGCGGGGAGACGAGAGAAAGAAAAGAGAATCACGGAATTCTATAAAAATGGGTAAAAAGGGAGGGGGAAATAGAAGAGAGAAAAATCCAAAGATCGATTGGAAAAAGTCGAACAGAGTGTAGCTAAAAATCAACTAAAAATTCGAAAATTAAGAGACAAGTGGAGCAAAAGACCACTTGTCTCGTCTAGGGGAACAGGTGAAATAGAGTAAACAGAGAAAATGGGGAGTATAAAGTAACACGAGAAAGAGAAAAAATAGAGGAAAGGCGAAAAACAAAGAAAAGGGAATCACCGGGCAAAGAGGACATAAGAGAGAAAGCTGGTCGGGCCAGCAGCGACGGTAGGGCAAGCAGTGCCCATTAGGCAAAACAGAAAGACAAGGAAGCACTAAAAAGAAGAAAAGGGATTTAAAAAAATGGAAAATAACAGAAAAAGAAGAGAAAATAAAGAGAAAAGCGCGTCGAAGAAAAGACGGGGGAAAGAAATGACAACGAGCGTGGAAAGCGGTGGTGGGGACGAGCGGCGGAGTGGGGATGGCGCGGTGGTGGGGGTAGCGCTGGACGTTAGACGAAACGGAAAGAGGAGGGAGCCGGTTGCAGGGCAGGCGGCAGCTGCAGACATCACCGCGGCGATGCATTATTTTGCACGTGGTTTAATACATACGCTAGTAGGAAAGCCGGTTAACGTCGCCGAAATCTCGACCACGAGCCGTCCCCCGAATTCGGTTTCCGTTAAGCGATGCAAATACCGCCGATAAAGCGGTCCGATCAGCGGTTTCAAGGCTCACGGGACACTTGCTCTCGGTCACGCTCGCGTATTCGTCGCCGTCTCTGTTGCTTCTTGCGAACCAACCCCTTCCATTTCTACCCCTCGTCCCACTGTTCTTTAACCTTTCGCGGCTTGGACCGATCGCGAGGCCCGTAGTGGTCTCGTGGTTAGAGGGTTAGTGCGATCTGACTAGGGAGAAAGGTCAAACCGAGCTTGGAGATGTTCAAAAATGTGCACGATGGGGGGAAGAGGGTTGTAATTGGGGAACGATGTTCGAAAGTGGGTCTTGCTAGATTTAAAAAGAAAATTTTTTTAATTTTTCATTTGGTCTTGTGGAATCTTTGTTGGTTTTATTAAAATACTAGGGTGCATGGTTGTAGGGTAGGTGGGAAATACTTAAAAATGTCGATGATGGAGGGAAGGGAGTTGTAATTAGGGAACGGTGTACCAAACGTAAGTCTTGTTAGATTTAAAAATAAATTTTTTTAAATTTTTCATTTGGTCTTGTGGAATCTTTGTTGGTTTTATTAAAATACTAGGGTGCATGGTTGTAGGGTAGGTGGGAAATACTTAAAAATGTCGATGATGGAGGGAAGGGAGTTGTAATTAGGGAACGGTGTACCAAACGTAAGTCTTGTTAGATTTAAAAATAAAATTTTTTTAATTTTTCATTTGGTCTTGTGGATCTTTGTTGGTTTTATTAAAGTACTAGGGTGCGTGATTGTAGGATAGTAGGTGGTGTCTGTATTTTTATATAACAAATTAAACGAAATTTTGTAATAGCGGAGAAGATAATAAAATTGCCCTCCGTTGGAATTAAATGAAATTAAAGTAATTTATATTTTTACCTCGGCGTGTCTTCAAACTTGATTTCAAATAGAAATTTTTACTTTCAAAATGGGGACTGAATTATTCAAATTCGTGAATTTAAATTATTCTATGATCATAGAAGCACTTGCACAGTAGAAGTAAAATTTTCGTTATCCTACCAGAAATTATTTTTTAATTATTCTTTGAAAATAGCAAAGAAATTACAGCCGTCGTTAAATGTATTTTTTAAATTGCATCTCAGATTCGTATAGTTTTAAATTTTCAGATACAAATTTCCAGTTTAGAACTGGTGGCTGAAATATTTATGAGCAGAGAAGCTTCCAGCGTAATTTGAAAATTATTTTCGAATCGTTCTTTAAAAAAAGGGGTCCACGAGATCCCTGCATAAATGACCAAAATATTTAATATCATAGTTAGTTATAAGATCTTTCATGAACAGGAAATAAAAATTTTCTTTTTCTTCTTTCCAAAAATTATTTCTCAATTTCCGTTTAAAATAGGAGGAAAAATTACAAAGGGTTGTCATTTTCAAATTACAAAGGGTTCCGATTTCCTATTCACCCATTACATAAAAGATGAAGTAATTAAGGATCAATATGGAAGGTATGGGCTCGTAGTAACTTACTGGTTTGCAACCAGCGATCGGTTTACATTTCGGGAGTTGGAACTCAGAGGATTACGCGTTAAAGCCCCTTTGCGTTATCGTGGCGAAAATCACACGGAGAACGTGACTAGGTCGTGTTTGAGGAAAGCTCGTGCTCGTCATACGTGGAATAATGATCGATAATCGAAGTAACGAAGCTAGCGTTCGAACGCCTATCCCGCCGCACATTTGCAAAAGCGATATCTAGCGTATTTCGATGCTGTGGTTTGGCGACAGTGTTAAAACGACTTGGGTAAGAGTTCGGCTAATATTGCTCCTCGTTAACCGTGAACTAGGATACACGAAGATTATGCCATTACCCTAATAGTAATATCCCAAAGAAGTTTCTGTTATTTTATGGCACCATTCGAAATTTCACTCTTAAAACTTTTTTAAATCGAGTATTGAGAATTTCTTTTTCTCTTCGACGTCGTTCGAATCAAATTTCTATATTTTCATTGCTCCTTGCGAATATTTACTCGGGGAAGAGAATCGCAGGTGGATAAATATTAAAAGAGATTAAACTGACTTTTTAATTTAATTTAAATTGGATTTAAGGTACCTTTCTTCGCAGCAGATACTAATTTCTCTTTTACAAGTTTACAGAATACTCGGTCTCATGTTGCTCCTCTTTATAGGGATCTCAAACAGTCAGTTAATCTAGCACTAGGTTTTCAAAGGAATCGCCCATTTTCTTAAAAAAAGAACGATTAGATTAATTTAAAAACAATTCCAACTATCACTGACTTAATATAAATTAATTAAATTTGTGAATACCGTATAGTTGAAACAATCCATCCGTCATATTGACAGATCCCGTAAACCCAGAGCTAGTCAAGATTATTTCTTCCAGTGCACGAATTATTTAAAAATAAAATAACCAAATAAACTTAAAGAGGTAAAGAAGACTGCAAAAATAAAATTATTCATTGTCATATGAACATTTGTCATATATTATACTTATCTTCGTCCTACAACCATAGTCAGATTGACATGTCCTGTATACCTAGAGGTAGTCAAGATTATTTCCTCAAATGCACAAATTATTTAAAAATAAAATAATCAGATAAACCTAATGAGGTAAAGAAGACTTTAGAAATAAAATTATTCAGTGTTATATGAACATCTGTCATAAGTTATACTTATCTTCGTCCTACAACCATAGTGAGATTGACAGATCCTGTAAATCTAGAGCTAGTCAAGATTATTTCCTCAAACGCACGAATTATTTAAAAATAAAATAACTAGATAAACCTAAAGAGGTAAAGAAGACTGCAAAAATAAAATTATTCAGTGTCATATGAACATTTGTTATATATTATACTTATCTTCGTCCTACAACCATAGTCAGATTGACAGATCCTGTAAATCTAGAGCTAGTCAAGATTATTTCCTCAAACGCACGAATTATTTAAAAATAAAATAACTAGATAAACCTAAAGGGACAAGGAAGACTGCAAAAATAGAATTATTCAATATCATATGAACATTTGGCATGCGTTGTATTTATCTTCGTCCTACAACCATAGTCAGATTGACATGTCCTGTAAACCTAGTGCTAGTCAAGATTATTTCCTTGAACGGTATTTCTTAAAAATAAAATAATCGTACAAAGGTAAAGGCGTATATTGGGATTATGGTTTTATAATTGTAAAATAACTAGGATATGTATAATTCCCCTTTAAATTCTTTTATTACTCAACGAAGGTATATCTATCTTTGAGTGTTTCTCGACCCACTCGTGAGAGTGTCAAGAGGGTACGTGACGCGGGTCGCCTGAACCCCCCATTCTTATCTAATGTTTATACAAAAATTCCTTCTCGGAATTTAGATCTTACAAACGATCTATTCACACCTTATATCCTAATTTGATTTTTGTATATAACTCAACTTACCTTTTCAAAAGCGTAAAAAGCATAAGGTATAAGGGGAACTGATGTCAAAGTACAATTATCACAGCGATTATCTATATATTTTTATTGTGCAATCACTATCGAATCTTCGAACTATAGTAATAATATTCAACAAGAATTTCTATCCTTAATTACATTTCAAATTTCTTAATAATATAAAATAAATGGGGGCTCGGGGTTTTCTATGATTGTCCGACTCCTAAAAAGTGTCACCCTTCGAATCTGTCAACAAAGTTCCCATAGGCCCCATGACACAAGCCCATTACGTCATTCAGCCTAACTTCGAGGAACCATTCAGCTTATCAATTTTCCTCGAAGCAAAATAGATCCCGAAACAGAGTAACGTCATCAGAAATAAAGATTCCTTTGACAGAATCTAGCTCGCAACGTCTTCGCGATTGCCCATATCGCAATTCGCAAATTTCGAACGTCGAATGTCGAATCTGTGTGAATCATCCAGAAACTTTTCCACCACTCGCGCGTGTGTGTATGTGAGTGTCATCCAAGGCTCGGCCGTAAATAGATGCAGGGGTAGGCGTGAGGATATCGCAAGGATATCGAGCACGAGCGAACCTCGAGCTGTGTACGGAGATACGCGTCGAGTTGCCGGACAATTAAACAAATCCGTGTAGGCGCGCCACGCGAGGTGTATCTTCGCTAATTACAGGAGGCGCAGAAAGTTACAGGTTCGCAGCGGCCTCGTAATTGTTGCTAATGAACGACGTACGACTGCGTCCACGCGAATGGCTCCCCCTAGCGCTCTAACGTTCGCCACACGTCTCGAATTAAGTCTGATTTTTATTCTCGTAAATTATCCTCCTTACGACTCTCGTACACGCGTATTCGTACCCAAGTGCGTGATAAATTAAACGTTTCGTTAAACGACTATCGATGGTATCGGTGTTAGGGGAGGATCCATTGTCGAAGATATGGAAAATATTTTTGCGAGATCCTCCTATTATATAGGGTTATATAGTGGACTTCATAGCGTTTATTGTGTTGTTATTCAAGTTTTGATGAAAATTTTTAGCTCTGTTCCCGGGGATTTTGTTTCAGGTAAAGGAGGTAAGGTAGGTTCTGTGCTTGGTGCATTTAATTTTCGTTTATAAGGAGGATAAAAGTCTCTCTAGAGTTTATTCGCATATAGTAGAGTCCACTTCAGCGTTCACAATTGGGTCTTTCTAGAATTTAGGTGAAAAAGGGGAAGAAAGGGTGAATATGCGATTATGGGAAACAATCGAAGAAGATCGGTATCAAGTTTTGTTACGCATTTTATTTCATTATTCGTCACGTTTGGAATTCATTCCACTTCCAAATAATTGGCAGTATCAACAACTATGTCTGAAACTAAAGTGGAACCCCACTTGGAACCTTAAAACGATTGTTACTCTGAGTCACCCTCTATAAACCGAACTTACACATAAACGTAACCGCAACGATTATTCGAATTTGCCGCCAGGACAACAGCAGCGACCTCCCGTCGAATTAGACAACGCGGCCATTACGCGAATGAGTTCGAAGGAGCCAAATCAGTTATAGCATCGCACACAGTTAATTTACATTTATTCAGCAATAAAATAAATATCAGTGAACCATCTATCTGTCAATGTCTCACCGATTTCGATACTTTGATTATTTAAGATATAATTCTTTGCGTGGAAGAATAAAATAAACACGGTACCTCTCGTGGAATAAGTATCGTATTTGGTCCTAGACTAATGAACAAAGACCAATAAACGTGCCCCTTGCGATTTTATAGGAGAGTGACTCTTAGTGGCCTGCTCGACCCAACTCCTATCTTGACACCCGAGCCTTGCGTCTAAACATCTGCCAATGGTCCTGGATCTCCATGATCTCTTTCTAGAAATTGAACAAACAGTCTATCTCCTGTCAAAAGACAACTGGCACCGACGAAACTGGTCCACATTCCGCATTTAAATAAATATCGGTGAATTATCTCATGAAATCTATAGCGCGTTTCCACTGACACAGATCAAAGGCACTGACCGCTATTAGCTGAAAGCACTGACGAATCGGTGACGATCCTGTGGCAAGAATTATTAGCGGAGTTAATTAGCCATGAGGATGTAAACACACTGTGCCTTCTTCTCTCGAACGCACTATAGCTTGCACGAAATGGTTCACCGATATTTATTTTATTACGAAACGTAGACGAGTTTTGTCGATGCTGGTTGTACTTTGACAGGAGATAGACTGTTTGACCGATTTCTAGGAAGGATCATGAGATCCAGGACTCCACTGACACTTCCACGATCACAGGCAATGACCGCTATTGGTCAAAGACAGTGACGAAGATGATCGGTGATGATTCTATGGGAGTGAATATTAGTGGCGTTAATTAATCGTGAGGATGTAAACACACTGTGCCTTCTTCTCTCGAACGTACTATAGATTGCACGAAATGGTTCACCGATATTTATTTTATTACGAAACGTAGACGAGTTTTGTCGATGCTGGTTGTACTTTGACAGGAGATAGACTGTTTGACCGATTTCTAGGAAGGATCATGAGATCCAGGACTCCACTGACACTCCCATGATCACAGACAATGGCCACTATTGGTGACAAAGATAATCGGTAATGATCCTATAATCGAGAAAGTATTAATAGAGTTAATCACCCATAAGAATGTAAACACCTCGTGCCTTCTTTTATCGAACGCACAGTACATCCATCGCTTCCTCGCCGATTTTGGGCCCCGAGACGTGTCACAGAGTACGATACCATAACCGATCTCTCTCATCTCTTTCTTCTTCTCCCTTCAGCAAAATCTCCCTAAACTCGCAAACTCGCAGGAAAAAAGTGACTCAAAGATCATAACAGGGACGAAGATCGTGCAACCCGTGTCCCTAGAGGGCGGATCGAAAATCCATAGCGAGGGACACGGAATATATCAGCGATTCGGCACATGTTCGAGCGCGTCCAGTTTCGAAATTCGTGCGGCACCGTCATCCGATAGCGTTATCGGTATGCGTGCATGTTATACACGCACGGCAAGGGTCGGGGGGTCAATGAAACAGGACACGCTCCGGAGCAGCGCGAGGCAGAGCTTTAGAAGCTCTCTTCTCTCTATCTCTCACGGTTCGCGCGTGCAAGCGGCTAGTAAGTGAATACACGGCTACTATTACCGTAGTCGCGATTGTCCGGTGCCTTCATTAACTGTTAATGGTCCCGTATAGTCTTACCGAGCCATCAGCCTGATCGTAGATTCAGCCGCCGCGGAACGCGCGCCTCTTTGCCGGTCGCCGCGCCTCGTGCTTCACGATCCGCGCGGGACGCGCCGACACGCGCGTGCTCAACGCGTCGGACAATGCTGGCTAATGAGCGCGCTTTTTTAAGAAAGGAGCACGGCGTGGATCGTGACGCGAGAGAAATGGACGGACGATTGACTTTTTTCCATTTTTTTACTTTTATCTTTTTTTTTTTTTATTTTTCTTCTCTTTTTTTCCTCCTCGCGAGAGTATGCGTGGAAGTGTGTGTGCGCGCGCTGTACGAATGCTCGCAGATTGCTTTCGACTCTATGCCGAATTCGTGCAGGTATAACGGTCTTTTTTTAATTTTTTCAATTTCGGCGGTTGCATGATTCCTTTTCTTCGGATTTTTTCGTCTCGTTTCGGCGGCAATCGACGAAGGCGATTTCACGCGATTCGCGAGTTAGACGTTTATCGGTTTTTTGATTGCGAAATTCGCAGTCTAATGGGATTTTTGCGCATGATGCAGGTACTTGGGAAATGAGCGGGAAAAAGATCGAATATCAGAACTTAATTTTTATTTAAATAAGAATTTCCTGTATTTCAGTTTTTAGATTTCCTAGATTTTCGTTTTCACTGTATTGATCCATCATCGACGGAAATGTATAGGGAAATCTCGTGCGAATTTTCTTGCATTCTTAAAATAAAATATTCTCCGTAATAACGAAATAAAATAAAATGGACGCTTGGAATTTCGAGTTTGAAAAGTCGCGAGGAATTTGATTCAGTCTCGAAATCGAGTTTCGAGTTACAAAAATTTCAAGAGCTTCGGGATTCGATAATCACTTGGAATCCAGTTTCCAGGATTTCGAAATCAAATTCGTATACAGCCCTGATCGGTAAAATTAACCGATGCTTGTACTCCGAGATCATCAATTACCCCGGAAAGTATGGTTGAAAATTAAGAGCTACAACCAGCAGCCTGATGGCGATTAGTACAAATGTCCAACGCTTAATTACCACCTTTAGCCAGCGTTCATATTCCAAGGCCATTACGCCTCTGGAAAGTATTCTTGAAAACGAAGAGATACAAGAAGTAATCCCATTAGCAACGCCTCGAAGGACCGTCATTCCACCGTTCCACAGGCATAATCCCCTCTCCGACATGCCAGCCATAGATCCATAGACCCATAACCTGCGACCATAACTTCTTTGGCACCGAAAAGAAACGTCCCGGGAACTTGCCTCGTCCATCCTAATTTCACCTGCATCCCCGGGAAATCGCGGAAATTCGTTTAATTAAAAACTAAATTTCGCTCGCGACAAAAGCCACACACCAGTGTGGCCGGAATCCAAAGTTTATCCCGCCGAAAATCCAGCCGTCATGTAGAGTGGCCTGATCCCGGATAATCCCCAACAAAGCCTCGTTTAAAACCTAATTGCTTCATATCTTTAACACCGGCGTACGAGCCGCGCGGCAAGATCGTAAGATTCAATTAAACCACCGTATGTTCTTCGTCGATCCTCGAACTTGCTCTCTCCGAGTGAAACGAGCAGACGATAACGATTCCCCTCTCTCTCTCTCTCTCTCTCTCTCTCTCTCTCTCTCTTCCTCTCTCTCTTCATACTCGTTTCCGCTGGAATGGCGTAAAAAAATTCGGAATTACGCGGGATCAACGCCTCGTACCTTGGTCGTATTTACCAGCCACGAGCACCGACTTCCGGTTTCGGCATGGAGCCACCGTCGCCGCCGCCATCGCTACCACCCTCGCGCGTCCACGAAGCCTTACGCAACGGCCCCAGTCCACTCGACCCGGCCCCGGCCCGTGCAACGTCGTCGCCTAGAGGTATCGCCGCGATAAAGATCAATGAATATTCATACGCGGGCAAAAAATCGGCCACTCGATGAATAATCAAAGGGTCGAGCGTTACGTCGCGACGAAATCGACTGCCGGGAAAATAATCCCGGGACCGGGCAAGTTTCTTCCAACCCTGGGTGGTGTATCCTGCTTCTTTGTCAGGGTTGCACGCGTGACGTTCGAACGTGGATAATGTATATTGAGATTATGGATATAAAGGAATAATCGTTCTTTATAATTATCTTTACTGTATTCTTAGGAAGGTATATCTCTTCTATTCTAACTGTACGCAAGGAGGGACAAAAGCAGAGCGATGAAAAGCTACTGATAAAGGTTTTCGCTTCATTTGGGCATAGTAAGTTTAGTAGACACTTAGGCTTGTGTACACGTGATAATTACACGAAAGTCTGATAAAAAGAAATTAATTGCGTCACATTTGAAACATTTTTTGAATGCTAGTTTATATAACTATAAATTAGGAAATAGTCGAACTATAATTTAGGAAATAGTCGAACTATAATTTAGGAAATAGTCGAACTATAGTTTAGAAAATAGTCGAACTATACTTTAGGAAATCGTCGAACTATAATGTAGGAAATAATTGAACTATAGTTTAGGAAATAGTCGAACTATAATTTAGGAAATAGTCGAACTATAGTTTAAGAAATAGTCGAACTATACTGTAGGAAATAGTCGAACTATAATTTAGGAAATAGTCGAACTATAGTTTAGGAAATAGTCGAACTATAATGTAGGAAATAGTCGAACTATACTTTAGGAAATAGTCGAACTATAATGTAGGAAATAATTGAACTATAGTTTAGGAAATAGTCGAACTATAGTTTAGGAAACAGTCGAGTGCGAAACTTCACATGAAACACCCTATATTTAGTATTATTGGGGATTTCGTGTTATTCCCTGGAACTTATTTTGAATTAATGGTTTGGATTATTGAAAATTGAGGAACACCGTAATCATTTCGAAATTTTTGTGCAATACATTCTTTGTCTTCCAAAATATATTGAAATTAATATATATATATTATTATAGTGGTTATATCGTTTTGGTTTTTAGCCACTTTATTTTGTCTTTAGTAATATAGCGAGCCTAACAAAAATCGAGTGTCATTATTTATGAGAAAATAATTTTATATTGCTTCCCTAATAAGTAGATCATCGAAGATAATCGAGTGGGTCACGTTATATGGTCCACCCTGTATACTATACTTATATTTTTGACGAACGTGTGAACATAAGAGATGATACCGTGTGCATTGATAAACGATGAGTTTCTTTTTTCGATTATTTCGTACAAAGGCTATTTTTAATTGTAATCCTAGTGTCATATTGTCGGTCTTAGATTGTCTCTAGGTTGTCAGTCTTAATTTCCCTATCCCCAGTTTCATTTTGGTCTATGTAAATAACTTCATCTGACAGATCGTGCAGGCTACATTGTTCTCGTGGAATAATACCTGGGAAACTTTTTAAAAATCTCTTTTTAAGAAATAAAGAGATGTCCGATATACATTCATATATTATCAAAGAATACTTTATTAAAGAGATTCTTCATCTATCTCCTAGACTATACTAACATCTAAAAGGGGTTACAAAAATTAGCAAATCTGCTTCTTCAATTTCGTCAGTAAGGGTATATAAAATTACTATATTTTATAGTAATAGTAATATAAAATCAAATTTTTGTAGAAAATACATAGATGAATGGCGATTTCATTTTAGAACTCGAGTTCGCAATAGTATATTAACACTAAATCTACCACGACTGGTCAAATGACCAATAGATGAAACAATAAAGGAAGAAGATCTTTAAGAATGAAAAAGGGAAAGAAAATGAAAAATTAATTTATATGCATAGCGAAAGAAAAATCGTGGAAACAAATAATCGAAGCGATAACGTTGAGTGCAGAATTTTTCATGAAAATTTTTTAATTGGTTTAGGTCATGGTAGGTTTAGTGTTAACCCTTTGCAGTCGGCGATTCTTTGGCTAGAGAAGGGTAGAAATTCAAAGATTCTCTACTAAAAATCTGGCGATAGTTTTGTGAGCAGTAAATAAAGAACTGTAGAATTATTTGATTTCGATACCTCGCACACTGTTATATTACATTACATTAAATCTGATATATTAATTAATATCGATCTTCCAAATTTTATGAAATGGTGACTGAAGTTCACCTCTCAAGTGCAGCACAGGGTTAATACTGAATCTACCACTAGTAAAATGACCAAGAAGGGTTTCAAAAACAGTGAAATAACAGAAAATAACAGAAAATTAATTATACTATATCAGTATATTAAAGGAAAAATTACTCGAATGACTAAAATGATAATATCGGATGCGAAATTTTAAAAAAGTTTAGAAACGATCCTTTAATATCTCAAAAGTACGTAACGAAAATCGCCAGTTAGACGATTTTAGTAGAAAGTGGAGGCGGAGATGTCATTAGCATAACGATGCGAGGTCCCGAATGAGAGTTCTTGCGCGATCGATGACGCGTTGACACTCGACGAGAAGTTATGCTTTTAGGGTTGGAATCATCGAGCGATGTCTTTATTATTCCAAAACCATATGGGACAGGAGGTACACTCGAGCATGTACTCGTCATTCTCTGTCCCGCGCTATTCATCGTAGATACATGTATTAAATCTAGTCCGAGCAAAGCTCCGGAGCTTAGGGAGCTCCCCCACTGTTTCCATTACCATCGTATAGAACCTCTGCCTGATACCTTGTTACGTGTGAGCAATGCATACCAACCGATATAATAACGATCAATCTTTCCTTTACCATCAACGATACATAAAACCGCTTAAAAATTCAATGAACATCCAACAACCCCCATTTATAATCGATACAACATCAAACCCCTGTAGGAATCTTTGAACTAAAGATTTTGCAATATCAATTTCGCCTAAACTCTCAATTCGGAAGAAATTACTCGTTCTCTTAAATTTACCTTTAATAAATATTTATAGTTAGCCAATTGTAAAGTGCTATTCTAATGTTAAATTATTCTCCTATTCTTCTTTTTAAATAATTATTACAACAATGCGAATTAATAGCACAGTTCATTAGGGGGTGCAGTATATTAACCTTTTGCATTAGGTATAATTTTTTCGTGTCAGAAAAATAGCAATTCGAAGACCAAAAATAAGTAAATAACAAATCGGATACTACAGCAATGCGAATTAATAGCACAGTTCATTAAGGGATGCAGTAGATTAACCCTTCACATTAGGCATAATTTTTTCGTGTCAGAGAAATAGCAATTCGAAGACCAAAAATAAGTAAATAACAAATCGGATACTACAGCAATGCGAATTAATAGCACAGTTCATTAGGGGGTGCAGTATATTAACCCTTCGCATTAGGTATAATTTTTTCGTGGCAGAAAAATAGCAATTCGAAGACTAAAAATAAGTAAATAAGAAATTGGATACTACAACAACGCAAATTAATAGCACAGTTCATTAGGGGGTGCAGAATATTAATCCTTCGCACTAGGTATAACTTTTTCGTGTCAGAGAAATAGCAATTCCAAGACTAAGAATAAATAAAAAATCGGATGTAAATTAACCCTTTGCGCTCGACGATTTTTTGGCTAAAGAAGGGTACGAGTTGAAAAATTTTCTGCTATAAGGCCGATGCTATTTCTTGAGCAGTAAATAAAAAATCGTATGATAACTAATACATAGGAATTATTTAATTTCAGTACCTCGCACACTATTATATTATTTTAAATTTAATATATTAATTAACATGGAGCTTCGAAATTTTATCAAATGACGACTGAAAGGCACCTCTCGAGTGCAAAGGGTTAACACGTAGAATTATTTCACTTCGATATTCCACCCCATCGTTACGTTATTTTAAATTTGACACGTTAATCAACATAGATCTTCGGAATTCGATTAAACGGTGACTTGGGATCTTGTCACTAGTGCAAAGGGTTAAACTTCTAAAATCTACAATCATCGATACCAAATATTCTCTTCTCAAAATATGCCCCCATAGCCTATAGATGGAAATACATTAACGAGGATCAGAAACTACGGGTTCTCAGCCCTATTCTGCATTGCGCAGAATTTGCACAGACAACACGTAGGAAATTTGAAACGTAGGAAAAGTAGCATGCAGCCTGGTAGCAATCCCTATCAATCGGTAGGAAAATGCTCGTAAGCCTGTCGTTGCTCTAGCAAACCGAAGCTAGTCTGTCCGTGCACCCCTAATTAGCCCGGAGACGCTTAGATAATCGGACGAAGCGAAAAGCAACCGACGAGTGTGATAGAAACGTGGTCGTTGACCGGTGGAT
The DNA here is from genome assembly GCF_001483705.2 of Eufriesea mexicana. Lineage (NCBI taxonomy): Eukaryota > Metazoa > Arthropoda > Insecta > Hymenoptera > Apidae > Eufriesea > Eufriesea mexicana. The sequence goes on along the minus strand of NW_016913537.1, from coordinate 275,702 downwards.
CCCCGTCTTGGTCTATCCTTCTCGATCGATTCAGCGTGCCGGGCGGCGCGCTGCCTGCCAAAAGCTAGATCAGCCCGGTGTTGGCGGGCACCTCGTCCCCGAAACGTTGCGAGCGTTTCGAAATTGGTGGCGGCGACCCCCTAGGTCTCCGGTTCGAGGGCCGGGGCCGTGGTATAGCTATAACGAGGCACGGCGAGAACGGCAGTGGCGGCAGTAGCAGCGGCGGCAGCGCAGCCACCCCTCGTCGCCACTCCAGCGCTCTCCTAGCCCCGTGTGGACTCGTGGTCGGAAAAGGGGAAGCCCGGGTGGCGCGCATGCGCCGCGCTCGGACGGAAAAAAATCGGCCCGGCTACGCCGGAGAGGGGCGCTGGGGTGGCCGTATCGATCGCGAGAGAACATCGGAGTCCGTGGCGAGTCCGTGGGCACAGCCGACGTGCACCCATGACGACGACGACGACGACGAAGACGACGACCAGGCGAGTAGTCGTCCACGATGACGTCCCTCCGACCATCACGCCGACTCGCTGCGAATTTTCCTCCCGTCGATCCGCCAATCGATCACGCCGCTATGCTTCTCCTGTCAATCTAGGTCGGAGTTGCGCCTTTTGCTTCTTATTCTCTCTTTGCTTTTTCCTTTTTTCCTCCCTCCCGGTTTGTCGCAGTTTTGCTCCTCAGTTTTCGGGTTCAACCTCATTCCGGGAGTGGAATCCCTGATAAATTCCGGGGGATCGCGAACTTGGGTTTCTTCGATTTTTCATTGTCTTCGCGAATCCATGATCTTTCCATATTCCTCCTTGCCTTTTGTTCTCCTTTCTTATGTTTTATGATGATTCCAGAGGTTCATGCTAGGGGTTGTTTGTCCTGAAATCATTTGCAGAATTATGTTCTTGGACTGTGTTCTTGTTATTCGGTTCTGGAATCGCGTATTTCGAGTTGACTACGATCGATGGTATCGATGGACCTGATCTATCTTTGATCTTTCTTGCTCGATCACTTCGGTACCCCGGTTTTCTTTAAAATTCGTGAAAATCCGGATTTGTCTCGTCCTCGAGGGCTGATTGGATTTCGATCTGAACTTTCCTCTTTTTTCCCGTCTTTTTGACTCTTCCTCTTCTTCCATGAACCTCCTTAGTCTCGGTTTCCACCGTTCGCTTCTTCCCGTGGATGTTATTGATTTTTAAAGGGGCGAGAGAGCGGAGTAGAGTTTTTCGTGGATCGTTTTGTCGAATTGTCTTAGTGGTCGTTGGAGAGGAGAACACGCGAGAGAAGATTCCAGCTCCGTTTTTCTTGTTTCGAGGCACGATTGATGCGCGATCTTGCCAGGTACCATCAGTTCGCTTGGGAACATTTATGATGGAGAGTTGGCACTTCTAGCAGCGAGATAGACTCGGAATGACATTCGAGGCGTAGCACCGAACTACTACAGACACTTTGCAAACTAATTACACGTTTCTGTTGCGAGATGAGAATTCCGCATTTATTTCACAAATAATATCGTATTTTTCCGCTTCTCCACGTATCAATCTTTCAACGCCTAATTTAAGGTATTCACGAAGAAACTTGTATTTTCTAGAATTTCGTAGCTAAATTCGATAATCGCGTTATTGGACGTGTAGAATCGAGTTATCAAACTTCCATCCTGTTTAAACACTAAACGTGCCGATATTTTACACACACCTATTCTTACCATAGGGGATGAAATGACCCTTCGTGGTATACAAGGTATGCAAAGAATTTTTCTTGGTAGAAAATAAGTTAAGAGAAGAAAGGAAAGCGAGGAACTAAATAATCAGGTGACATAAGAATTTACAGAAAATCAAATGGACGAAAGAAATTTATAAAGTAAATTTTGAAAGGGGTTATTTGACCCCTACGTTTAGTGTTAATTTAAATAAAAATAGACACACTAAGAGGGTGTAAGTCTAAGTAATCTTACTAATCTAAGTAATCGAGGAACTGAAGTAATCACTCCCAATTTTTGAATTTATTTTTAATTATTACACCAAGGTATACTTGATCGATGCTTAAATTTTCGTGTTTGAAATAAATTTATATTTTTCGATTCGTGGAGTTAATCGATTTCAAATATTGTTGTGTTGAATGAAAAGTTAAAGGGGATGAAAAATTGTGAATGTCTAAAATCGTAGATTATCAGGAAAAAAATGTAATAATTAAATAATCGAGGATAAGCAGGATTTTTTAAATTATTACACCAAGGTATACTTGATCGATGCTTAAATTTTCGTGTTTGAAATAAATTTATATTTTTCTATTCGTGGAGTTAATCGATTTCAAATATTGTTGTGTAATGAAAAGTTAAAGAAGGGGGTGAAACATTAGGAATGTCTAAAATCGTAGATTATCAGGAAAAAATGTAATAATTAAATAATGGAGGATAAGCAGGATCGTAGGAAGTGGAGGAAGACGTTTGGTCAGTTTATTTCGGTGCAATCCTGTCATCCTTGAATGAGATAGTGCGTGGGAGGATCGATGGATACCTGTTTGACGTCTATATTCATTGACTGTTCATCTCGGGTCGGTCGTTTTTAACTCCTCGATGAAACGATTCACCTGGTGAAACGCATGAATTATTTAGAACACTGAATCTTTCGTAACACGCTCTCTTTCATTAGCGAAATTATATTTCGAAAGTCGTTCTGGCTATTTTCAGAAATTTCTAATTTCCCTATTTTTCATTTTCTCTTTTTGGGGGGGATAATTTGAAGGTTGGTTAAAATTTGCGAAATCGTCGTTCGATATTTATTCCGATGTTTAATGCGAATTAATTTCATATCGGATTTAAAGCAATCGCTTTTCTAGGGTGGAAATGAAATATATTTTAACCAACGGAGGATAATTTCGAGGATCATGTTAATTTTACGAAGTCGCTTCTACGGGAATACTTTTAGTACGTATTAACGTTTCGTTCTATTCCAACGTAATCTAATTAATATTCTCTTTTATTAGAGGAATTGTGTGTTTTAAAAATCGCCCTATTCTTGGAAATTTTTCATTTTCGTGTTTTTTCTTTTCTCGTTGATTTCGAAATCTTATCTGGATTTGTCACTGTCTTTATCTTTCTCTCCGTGATCTGATCTTTTCGTATTTGAAACAAATATTCTTATACCGCATATCAACACTCAGATTTAACCACATCTCAGTCATCAAATTAATTTTTAATTTATCAACTTGCTCCTCCAAAAATTAAATTGAATTTCATCTGCAATAATTTAGCTGCTTGATATTTCTCTGGTATGTTTCCTTCCCATAGCAATCATCGAACATTCCAACCATAAGATCGTCTTTTCACACATGAGATAAATATCCTTACTCTACATATCAACACTCTCATCTCACCACCTCTCAGCCATCAAATTAATTCTCAATTTATCAACTTCCTCCTTTAAAAATTAAATTGAATTTCATCTACAATAATCTAGCTGCCTAATATTTATTTGATTCTTTCCCATAACAATCATCGAATATTCGAACCATAAGATCGTCTTCTCGCACATGAGACAAGTATCCTTACTGTACATATGAACACACACCTCACTATCTCTCAGTCATCACACCAATTTTGTATTTATTAACCTCCTCCTCCAAAAATCAAATTAAATTTCATCTGCAATAATCTAGCTGCCTAATATTTCTCTCACTCCTTCTCATAGCAATTATCGAACATTGCAACCATAAGATCGTATTTTCGCACATGAGATAAATATCCTTATTCTACATATCTACACTCTCACCTCACCATCTCTCAATTATTAAATTAATTTTTTATTTATCAACCTCCTCCAGAAATCGAGTTGAATTTCATCTGCAATAATCTAGCTGCCTAATATTTCTCTCACTCCTTCCCATAACAATTATCGAATATTCCAACCATAAGATCGTCCTTTCGTACATGTGACAAATATACTTAACTCTCATCTCACCATCTCCCAGTCATCAAACTAATTCTTTATTTATCAACTTGCTCCTCCAAAAATCAAATTGAATTTCATCTGCAATATCCTAGCTGCTTAATATTTCTCTCACTCCTTCTCATAGCAATCACCGAGCACTCCAACCATAAGATCGTCCTTTTACACACGCGACAAATATCCTTACTCTATATATCAGCACTCACACCTCACCATCTCTCAGTCGTGAAATTAATATTTTATTTCTCAACCTCCTCCTTCAAAAATCGAGTTGAATTTCACCTGCGATAACTTAGCTGCCTAATGTCTCTCGTCAATATATACCTGATAGAAATTGGGATGTTGGGGAAAGCCAGAAAGTCCTAAGGTGCATCAGCATCCCGTGACGCACGGCATTATTTCCACTATCAGCGATCCATTCTATTCAGCCGCATTCAGCTTCCTGTTGCTCCCGCCGCGAAACAAAAAGGACAGAAATTATTCACAAAGCGAAAGTAAGTAGAAAGAAATGATTCACGCTTCTCGCGTTCCTTCTTGCCCCTGACTGAGCATCCTCCTCCTTCTTTTCACCCTCTCGTCATTAATGCCCGGCATTCAGACGCGAACCGAATCTCTATTTTATACAAGACAAAGCGTCATCGTCGCGTTAATCACGAATTACAAGTGAACGAGACGTGTACGTGTCGCGTTTTCATTCACGCGATTCTTTAAAAAAATGAGAGAGAGAGAGAGAGAAAGAAAGAGAGACAGTGAGGGGGAGGGAAAAGGGGGAGAAAAGACGAGGAAAAAGGAAGAAATAAGACGACGGAGTTTTCGCATTTAAGATCCAGGCAGCGGGTCAATGAAAGAAGTACCGGATGTCTTTCTCAGCCGGCCGGTTCCGGGTCTCTCTTCGTCTCTCTCCCATCCGTTCCCCGGCCCGTCTCTCCCTCCCTCTCGCCGGGAAAGAAGGGTGCTTTCAGCTGGAGACGCGTTTAACGTCGTGAAACAGATAAACGATGAATCACGACGGGGTCGCGTCTTCGAAATTTATGTTACGGAACGACTTCTGCCGACCACGAGAGGTGTATTTGTTTTGACGTTACTTCTCCATCTTCTCTTTCTTCTTACTCTCCTGTCGAACTCGCCGTACTTTCTCCGCGAGGTGTCTCTTGCGAGTCGTTGCGCAATAATATTCTCCATCGGCTATATTCTGCTTTGGATATTTCAGTCCGTGAATTACGCGCAAACACGCGAATTTTGCAAGTGTTCGAAGCTTGCTTGAATGATTCCTCCTCGTGGGAATTTTAGGCACATTTTCGATTAAATTTGTATAAAAATGTAATAATTTTTGTAAATAGAAAGAATTCCTGTAAGAAGGACTTGCCTGGTTTAACAACTATGTTGCTCAAGTTTTTCCAAACGTTCCAAACAGCTGATCGAGAAGATTAATTATGACTGTCAATGTGCTGGGTATAAATGGATGGAAAATTTTTGGGAATTTAATAGTGAGATTAATAAATTGTAAATTATAATTAATTATTTTCTATTATTTTTCTTTTCTACATATTTACTTTACTATATTTACTATACTATATTACTGTATTACTAAACAGGGTGTCTCAAAAATAATTTAATGCCTTATTCTTTTCAATTTATTTTTTCTTTTCTAGGTACAACCCATTTAAAATAATCACGCAAGGTGTGTATATATTTTTTTGGGACACCCTGTATATTATTACTAAATATTTTTATTACAGTAATAAGACTTAAGAGGAACGATTTTATTATTTATTTCGTGTTGCATTCATTTATATTACGATAAAATATATTTATTTTCCACAAAACAGTGAAGAATTGAATCGTTAGATCGAGTTTGCAGTTTCATTGCAATTAATTTTATAATTTATGACGTATTTAAAGGCCGAAGCTTTTAATACTTCTGAAGTAAATGTAAGTGGCTTAGACCACTTTCATAATCACAGACACGCATGAAATAGTTTGCGAAGGCTTATTTGGACTATGCTAGCACGTGTATCTCGTTATTGAGCGATTTTCGGTGGTTATGGAATTATTTTTTGGTCAGGTTAATAGCAGGTTGTCTTACATATTCTATGAATTTTATCACAGGCACGTATCTGTCGCACAAAGAGAGTACCACCTACTGCAAAAACCCCGTATCACTTACTCCCGAAACCAACATTATACAAGGTAAACCAATCACAAAACCACAAAAATAAGGAAGAAAGAAATCATACATCCCTGAAGACAGAAAGACACGTCCAAACGCTCCATCGAAACCGGATCCCAGCCTCGCTTGGACCAGACTACCCCTGGACCCGCGATTTTCGAAATGCCGAGTCGCGAAAAAGCACCGACTGCGATGCGATATCGCGCGATATCGAATGGAATACGCGTGGTTGCGACGCGTTCCCGTTTGCTTTCGAGGGTCAGGGCCTCGCTGCACTCGTAATTTCGGATGGTCGCACAGGGTGCAGGAAGAATAGCGACGGAGTGAGCGGAGAGAGAAGGGAAAAGGGGAGAAAGAGGGTGACGTGCTTTCTAGCCGAATGACGGGGTTGGCAGGGTAAGTTCGCCCCCTCGACAAAGAGGGCATTTCCATCGGCTTACGAAGGGCTGCTGGCCAACGCTGCGAGCGCACGGGATGGCGTTCTTTGGGGCGCGCTGCTCTTCCGGAAAACGCGTGTTGGAGATCGGCCAAATATCGCGATACGCCACCGTGGATGTTCAAATGGACAATTAACGCGTGTCGGCGATCCGCGGGCCAAAGTGCGTTTCGCAATCGAAGACAGCACACACCGACAACCGGTTTTCCTGCTCGCCATCGTCCACCGGATCATGCGTTCTTCCGGTTTAGTTCAAGCTCCGTTGTTCGGAACGCTAATTTCGATTTGGGCTTCGGACTGTAACGGGCAGCTGTTTTTAATTGGTACACGAGGCTTTTCTTTTTATTTTTTTATTTCTTTTAATTCGTTGTCGGTATTTTTGTTAATTAATTTCGTTCGGCTGTTTGGTGACGCGCTTTTGTTTGGCTTTTGTATTGTGATTCAGAATTATTTTTACTTGGTGCACGAGGTTTTTCTTCCTTTTTTCCTTTTTAATTTGTTATTAGTATTTTTGTTAATTAATTTCGTTTGGCTGTTTGGTGATGGGCTTTTGTTTGAATTTTAGATTGTGATTCAGAATTATTTTTACTTGGTGCACCAGGCTTTTCTTCGTATTTCTTATTTTTTATTTTTATATTATATTTTATATTTTTCAGTAGTTTTGTTAATTAATTTCGTTTGACTCTTTGGTGATGGGTCCTTATTTGGATTTTAGATCGTAATTCAGCGTTATTTTTACTTGCAGTGCACGAAGCTTTTCTTCCTTTCTTTCATTTTTCTTTTTTAATTTGTCATCAGTATTTTTGTTAATTAATTTTATTTGGCTTTATAGTGATGGGATCTTTTTTTGGGTTTTAGATTGTGATTCAGAATTATTTTTACTTGGTACACGAGCCTTTTCTTCGTATCTTCTTATTTTTTATTTTCCTTAATTCGTTGTCGGTATTTTTGTTAATTAATTTCGTTTGGATTTTTGGTGATGGGCTTTTGTTTCAATTTTAGATTGTGATTCAGAATTATTTTTACTTGGTGCACCAGGCATTTCTTCGTATTTCTTATTTTTTATTTTTATATTATATTTTATATTTTTCAGTAGTTTTGTTAATTAATTTCGTTTGACTCTTTGGTGATGGGTCCTTATTTGGATTCTAGGTCGTAATTCAGCGTTATTTTTACTTGGTGCACGAAGCTTTTCTTCCTTTCTTTCATTTTTCTTTTTTAATTTGTCATCAGTATTTTTGTTAATTAATTTTATTTGCCTTTATAGTGATGGGATCTTTTTTGGGTTTTAGATTGTGATTCAGAATTATTTTTACTTGGTGCACGAGCCTTTTCTTCGTATCTTTTTACTTTTTATTTTTTAAAATTTGTTATCGGTATTTTTGTTAATTAATTTCGTTTGGCTTTTTGGTGGTGGGCTCTTGTTTTGGTTTTAAATTGTGGCTCAGAGTTATTTTCACTTGCTATATCAACTTTTTCTTTGTTTCTTTTTATTGTTTATTTCTTTCTTATGTTGTCAGTATTTTTGTCAATTAATATCGTTTGGCTTTTTAGCGATGGACTTTTGTTTTGACTGTGAATTGCAATTTAGAGTTATTTTTCCTTGATACACGAGGCTTTTCTTTATATTTTTTAATTTTTCTATTTCTATTTGTTATCAGTATTTTTGTTAATTAATTTCGTTTGGCTTTTTAATGATAGGCTCTTGTTTGGGTTTCAGATTGTGATTCAGATTTCTTTTTACTTGGTACACGAGGCTTTCTTTCATGTATTTTACTTTTTCATTGATTTTCAGTATTTTTATTAATTAATTTCGTTTAATTCTTTAGAAGGTCGGATTGGCCATAATGGACTCTTGTTTGGATTTCGGATTGTGATTCGAAAGTTATTTTTAATTGGCACACACGAGGCATTTTTTCTTATTTTTCTACTTCTTTTATTAATTTTGAGTATTATTTGTTAATCGATTTTGTTCGGCTCTTTAATTGTAGCTCGAAGTTCCTTTTCTCTTTTTATTTTTCTAATTGGCGCGAATATTTTTGAATTTCGTCGGGACATTTTGCAGCGTCGCGTGAGCCGTGATTGATTGGCGTTTTCAGGTGTTTCGTAGACGTTTATATTATGCTCGTATAGTGCTCGGTGTTGTATCGTTTGCTCCGTTGTTGTCGCTGCGACTGAGTTGTTCATTTGTAATAATTGCGTATTTTTATTTCCCCCATAAGAATGAAAAGTTTACTCGTGTTTACTGCTGTTTATTCCCGTTCACTTTGGTCATGTTTTGTTTTGCACGACTAAATAAAAGTCTGTTTACAGAGGGTTAACTATTGAGAATAAGGGGTTGTTAAATTGAAAGTTTTAATAACGATTTAAAAATAAATGGAACAAGGTGGCAAGGCTGTGTAATATTTCTGAGACACGGTGACACCTCCTTCTCTGACGAGAATTGCCTGGCGAGAGCAATTTAATTCATACGTTTGCGATAATTAGAACTATTAAACATTATTATAAAAGTCATCCGTAACATTTTCAAGGTAGATAAATATTTCTTATAGTCACGAAAATAAAACTCCCGAAAGCAGTAAAATTTCGACTATTTTAACAATTCTAATGTTAATATTAATGTTAATATTAATTACCATGCCCACTAATGAAAGCTATTAAATTCGGTATAAAATAAATCTAATAATAAACATTGTAAAATATAATGTAATATAATAACAACAACAACATGTACGTAATACAAATAATATATGTATATATAATATAGATAATATATAAATATCTATGATATATAAATAATTTAAATAATAGCTGGATAATAATAAATATCGGAGAATAGGGTAAAATTTAAACGAATTTTGACACTGTAGTGGTACAAGACTCTATACATCGATGTTAGTATACATGGACGACATAAATTTCGATTTTAACAATTCTAATGTTAATATTAATTACCATGCCCACTAACGAAAGATGTTAAATTCGGTATAAAATAAATCTAATAATAAACATTGTAAAATATAATATTGTAAACATATACATAACACAAATATTATATATATAATATAAATAATTTATAAATATATATGACAAATAATTTAAATAATATCCGGATAATAATAAATATGATAATAAATATCGGGGAATAGGGTAAAATTCGAACGAATTTTGACACTGCAGTGGTACAAGACTCTGTACATGGATGTTAGTGTGCATGGACGAAGACTGCAATTCTTTGCAACGATAACAATAACTCGGGTACGCTACTTGCTCTTCTATTCTGGCCGGCATAGTATATATAACTGAACTCACAAGTGAACTCCGTTCTAACAATAGCATTGACTTTCTAATACTCTTACCACACCGTCGCGTAAACCAATCTACATAAGAAAAATCGAGGATTTAATCGAAATAACGCGAATGCAACCGCATCTTGCAATCGTGCATACATCTCTAAAAACTGTCGCGTCACAGAAGCACAAACCTCGTTAACCTTTCTAACTCTTAATTTACATAATTCCTTATCACTGTACCATCGTATTCCATTACCATCGCGTTGCGCATAACGATTATTAACTCTCGCAATACCAGCAGCTCCAACCATCTCGCGAAACACCACGCGTGGGTCCGGGCCCACAATTCGATTTTATTTGCATTACGAAATATAAATTACGAATACTTTACGCAAATATTCCATTTTTTCACTGCATATTTGTTTTATTTCTCCAGAAATTTTGTATCCACATGGACCATTTTTGACTGTCTTGGTCAAAGTTAAATCGAAAAGAAATTTTCCAAAATTTTCCGATCCTCGCCATTTTAATCTCAATTATTTCTATGCTCCTTTTTATAGCCTGGAACACTGATAAATGAGACGTAATATGAGAGACGTTCGCATAATAATATGCACGCATAAATTAAAAGAGAGACAACAAACACATCGCATGAAAAATGTGGAAACTCTCAACAGATTTAACACGAAATAAATTATAATAATGAAAGGAAATATTATTCCCAACATTTTGCTTCAGGATTTCAATAAAATCGTTAATGACAGGTATATTAACAGTAAAATTGGACAGTACAAAAATATTTAAAAAAATCTTCGATTCCTCTATGTTTTATGTAAGAAGAATATTCATGCTCATCGCATCATCGTGTAATCCATATGCATAATTGACCTCGTAACACGATTATATCTTCGACTAGGTCAGTGATGGCGAACTTTCCAGAAATGTGTACCAATATCTTCCACAATTCACAAATTAATATATTTAGATAATAGATAATAATATTTATTTATATAAATACGTAATAATATATATTTCTTAGATAATAGTATTTAAATATTGGCAACGATTCTAAATAAACTATTTTTAAATACAAAGATTGACTCCAGCTTGAAAATTCTTTTCTCTCTCTCTCTCTCTCTCTCTCTCTCTCTCTCACTCTTATTAACTCATGTTTACTCTATAACGATTCTCACGTGACTGTTTCATTCTGGCACATTCTTCTAAACATTTTTTAACAACATTCACATTAGATTCTACTCACACGTATTATATTTATATCCTACCAAATAACTTTCATTTATTCTACCTCAATACCCTTCACACATATAAAATCAATACTCACATAAATAACCTAGCTTAATTGAAATATTCCATCACATCTAGAAATGTTCACAATATTCTATTTATAAATCTGTTAAGAAAAGAAGGTATATTTCTAATACATTTATTTATTAACCCTTTGTACTCGAGGGGTGACTATCAGTCGCCATTTGTTTTAATTCCATAACTTGAATAACGACGGTGATATACACGTCGTCGACCAATTGTGACAGAAACACTGTGAACCGTTCTGACACGCGTGTCTGTGAATTTCTTGCCAGTGCTAGTGTTCAAAAATCGTTGAAAACAAATAATTCTGATTTAACCCGAGTGTCATAGGAGCTTCCCCTCCACCTCTGTCTCCATACATAATAGATTCAACCCCCACCTGTGTCACGTTAACCCATTGACTGCCAACTACGAGATATCTCCTAGTGTGTGCTGCAAGTTTGATTGGCTACAAATGGCCATTTGAGTTAGGAATTATTAGAAAGGATGAATGAAAAATGTGTATAGTGTAGAGAACATATTAATTGTCAATTTTTATTATTAAAACTATTAAAATTATAACTTAGACGATTAGATCATTATATTTTGTAAAACTTCATATTTTCTTTAAAATAAAACCGTGGCACCCAGGGCAAGACGCGCTAAATTTGCGTGGCAGTCAAACGTGCAGCACCCCTCGTACACCCCATTGAACCACCTTCTTCTTCACTACCACCCGAAAGAAATACTACCTCCAATATCCTCAAATTCAAAATCAAATTGGCAAATATCCTCAGTGGGGACTACGTCTTCTATTATTCCATCTTTCGTCCGATATTCGTGTTCCAGTGTTTCTACATGTTTACAAAATCCTTTCCAGTCATTTGGTATCGTTTCGTTTATTGCCTGGAGTAGTAGTGCTTCCAATTCATTGTAAGTTAACCCTTTGCACTCGAGAGGCCTCTCAGTCACCGTTTAATCAAATTCTAGCGATCATTGTTAATTAATATCTAAAATTTAAAATTGTTCAACGACGCGTGGAATATCGAGGTAAAATAATTAATCTGCACTTCTTAGTTACCGTTTTGAAAATATCGTCGACTCTATGGCATGAATTCTTCGAATTACTATGTTTCTGTAACGAAAATATCCTCGAGTGCAAAGGGTTAACTCTGAGATAACATTTCTTGCTTATGTTAATGTATCACGTTATCGAACTTGGAGATAGTAATTTCAGGAGTGTCATAGAAGAGTGGGTATTACTAACGAGAGTGTAGGCGGTGTTACGCGAAAAATTGATAAAAGAATTTCTTTTTTAATAATAAGACAGGTTTATTTAATTAACATATCACACTAGATTCTTCTCAATTCTAACACGCAATCCTCTGTTCTCGACTACACACCATGTGCCTCGCACTCTTGCATCCCTATTTAAAGCCAGATCTATCTCATTCTCTACACACGCTTTCTCTCTCAATCATTCCTACAAAAGGATTTGCCACTATGATTTGCTTTTTCCGCGCCAAACACCCGAATCGAACCCGATCTTACATACCCCGTTGTCATCACCTGACGTTAAGATGGGGCAATCCTACTCATTACAGGTACTAGTGGAACACTCCTGTTGCCCCGCAACCGAACGAGATGACTTCTTTTCAGCAACGCAGAATACATATAAATGCGTGTTATGGGATCTCTATGGGACCGTGATGGAGCCGTCTAAGCAGCGAAAGGTGCAACACGCTAATTGTACCACGCGACGCGCAACAGTATACTGGAAGACGGCCAGGGATTATGAAACGGGGCTGAGGTTGTCGTGGAAAATATCGAAACGGAGAAATTGAAGGATGCATCGGAGGCGCGACGTCTATTCTCGGTGGTGGACGGGTCTAAAAATACAATGGCTGACTGAGTAACGAAGAGAATTAAGGCATCGCCGGCGTGGAAATAGCAGGGCTGGAGTCGGGCCAAATATCGTAAATACCGAACGATCGCTCGAACCAGCGGGAATTTGTAAATAATCGGCGCTCGAATTTCCTGTACACGAGTCCCCGGGCTTGCCTCTTTCACGGTTCCCACCGAGTTCCGTTCCCCGATCGGGCTGATTCACGGCCCGGCCGTGGCCGGGGTTCATTCATGAACGCGTGGATCCAACGCGACAAGTGGAAATCGCGAGCACCGTTCCCGAGAAAACGAGCAACGAGGCTGTACAGGTTCCTCGTGCCTGTTACACCAGGCTGAGGACGTTCTTGCGAAGGTGAACGAGATCGCTGAGAGCTGATGAAGACGAGTTTCTACGCTGCTCGTCGCGACGTCGGAATCTCGCGAGATTCTTCCTCTTTTTCTTCCCTTTATCTCGCTGCCTTCATATCTCGGCCTCTGCCTCTGCTCGAAATTCAACACGGGTCTCGCGTAAGGAACAGGATTCACGTGGAACACGTTAGCGGTGGATGAAATTTAATAACAATAAGTACAATTATTTATCGAATCACAAAGGATTATCGAGCACAAATATTGGGTTGAAATATAATTCATTTATCACTGTCACATGCTCACACGTCTTCTCACTATTAGCCCTTTGCACTCGAGAGGCGCCCTTCAGTCGCCATTTGATAAAATTTCGAAGACCGATACTCGTTAATATGTCAAATTTCAAATAATGTAACGGTGTGCGAGGTATTGAAATCAAATAATTCTATGTGTTAATTATTATACGAATACTTATTTACTGCTCCAAAAAATATTGTCAGCTGTGTAGCAGAAAATCTTTGAACTCCTGCTTTTCTTTAGCCAAAAGATCGTCAAGTGCAAAGGGTTAACCCTTTGCACTCGAGAGGCGCCTCTCAATCGCCATTTAATTTTAAAGATGGATATTAATTAATATATCAAATTTACAATTACTCAACGATACGTGGAATATCGAAATAAAATAATTCTACGTCTTAATTTCTATACGATTTTTTATTTATCGATTTAAAATTATCGTCGACTTTATGGCAGAAAGTCTTCGAATTATTATTTTCCTGTAACGAAAAAATCGTCCAGTGCAAAGGGTTAATTTTTATACGATTTCTTATTTACCGTTTTAAAAATATCCTCCACCTTATGGCAGAAAATCTTCGAATTGCTATTTTCCTGTAACGAAAAAATCGTCGAGTGCAAAGGGTTAATTTCTATCCGATTTCTTATTTAAAAATATCCTCCACCTTATGGCAGAAAATCTTCGAATTGCCCTTCGCAGCTCTAAGATTCTTTACAAAAATCTATTTCTTCAATGACGTTTAAAAGTTTTTAAACAATTTTATTTTTATCGGTTGAATTTTAAACATATTTATTAGGATCCCGTTGTAATTAAGCTATTCGTTTGGGACATCTGTTAAGTCCGCAAAATAAAAATTGGAAATTTATTTCAGATACGAAAAGTTGGATATTAATACACAGTTGCAACTAACGTATGCTAAATCACTCTCTTTTTTCTTCTTCGTCTTTCATACATTACAATACATACACAATTCACATAACGCTTCAATCATTACACGCATACTCATTTATCATAATAACCTGAATCATTAGATATTTCCATTCTATGCATACTTGTTCCACTCATTCCAATACGTATATATTTAAAAATCTATGTAACCATTACCACAGAAGATGCTAGGTTTCAGGTATATTTCAGTTGAAGCAAAATTAACGCTAAAGCACTAAGCCTAAAGGGGCGTTTGCAAATTTTTGATTAAAAATTCTGTATTTGGTGTTGTTAATTATGTACCACGCTCGACTTCTCGATACTTCTCTTGACACTTTGATGGTACGCCCAAAGGGCCAAATTTCCTCAGAGGGCTAAGATTTCCATTATTATTAGGAATAATCAATTATTGAACAATATGGCACAGAGAGAAAAATGGTGGGAATTATTAATGTTTTCTATTCAGAGTTCTCTATTTTGAATATCGAAATGAAATATACGCCATTTTCCTTTTTTACTTTGGCGTAAATGGTATATTTGGCATCGAGATTAGAAGAAATATAGGGATATGACCGAGTGAGGCTCGTGGTATGGGAATCGGGCCAAACGTAAATATGACGGGTGAGAGACGTGACTCGTAGCTAGGGTCTAATGTAAACACTGTCACACTGGAACAGTATACTAATTTTCGCTTATGTCTTTCTGTTTCAGGTGTGTGTTATTCTTCGAGTGGATCGAGCTGTGATCGACTCTGCTGTTCATCGTGTCACGCAGCTTTGGCATCGGAACTTAAATCCTAAGGTAAGAAGTTAATAATTATAATATTGTTGAATTTCGTGGGAAGTATTGGGAATGAGTACATGATTCTTTGACAATCTACTTGAAAACATTGTGAGATTATATATATATATAATCTTGGAACTAAGATTGACGTGACAGAGATTAGAGAAGGAATATCCTACAAAGGGTGCAAAGGATCACTAAGGTCCAAAATTAGGGGATGAATGTATGTCCACTGTCACTGCTCTGACATTTATAAAAGATTAGGTAGAAATCAGTAGGTATACGATAACTAAAATGTAAGAAATATGTGTAGGATTATTCTTCATTTGGACAAACACAGGCAAAATCTTTTCTTTCGCTTGAGATGGTACTTAATATCGATCAAATTAATTTGACACATTTTAGGGAGACTTGACATTTTAGGGAGTAACATGAAATTTGTTTTTCTTAGAGTTTCTTAATACGAAGAAGCTAATAAATATTAATTTCTAATAAATATTGTATAATAAATAAATATAATCTCTATATTAATAGAGAGTGGTTCTAGCCAGATGGCGTTTGAGTCTGTTCAAAATGTCTAATTTGGAAGTACAAATTTTGTTTTTTGGTCTTATTATTAATATTGTCATCCGCTTTAGTAATAGGAAGACGAATTTGGATTTTCTCGATACGAAGAAGCTAATATATTATTATAGACAATGGTTCTATCTAGATGGCGTTTGAGTCTGATCAAAATATATAATTTCGAAGTACAGACTTTTTTCCATGGTCTTATTATTAATATTGTCATCCATTTTAGTAATAGGAAGACAATTTTGGATTTTCTTAATACGAAGAAGTTAATACATTAATATGGAGAGTGGTTCTATCCAAATGGTGTTTGAGTCTGATCAGAATATCTAATTTCGAAGTACAGACATTTTCCTATGGTCTTATTATTAATATCGATATCGATTTTTGTAATAGGAAGACGATTTTGGATTTTCTTAATACGACGTAGCTAATAAATTAATACAAAGAGTGATTCTATCCAAATATCTGATCAAAATATCTAATTTGCAAGTACAGATTTTGTTTCTCGGTCTTATTATTAATATCGACATCGACTTTTGTAATAGGAAGACAATCACACGTCTACATTCTGCCAATGGTTAAACCTTCTTATTCGTGCTGGTAAAATTCAATAGAAATTGTTTTCTTCTTTCATTTCCTTGGTACTAAGAGCCGGCGAATCTTTTGGGAATATGTACTTACAATTAGCAACAGTGTGATTCTCTTACGATCGCATTTAATAACGCGATTGTATGTAAAATTAATTGGATATTTTTTATTCCTTTGTCTTCCTGGCATAAAGAACCGAGTGAATCTTTCGGGAATTCAGACTTGTCAGAGGGAAGTGATCCTTTGGAAGCAAGCTTCGAATACTTTCCAATCGTTGTTAAAAATAATTAGAAAATTAATTTAAAGAAATCGGAGAATAATCGGAAAAATTTTCCTCGGCTATATCGTCATTCGAAAATCTCTTTCTTCGTCATTCGGAAAATTACAGAGTTGCCTCAAAATAAATTTCTTAAAATCCGAGAAATTAATTTGACAACGATTATTAACGATCGTTAATGTCGTCGTGGGGTGTGTAATTAGAAAATGGATACATCGTCGTAGATTTATTATCGCCTGGAGAAAATTACGCGAAATCGATGATGCTGCCAAGGAGATCAGAAGAAACTCGAGACAAAGGTCAAAAAGTTCTGCCAAGAGAATGCCGTGTGGCAATCGTTATTACTTCATAGACGTTAATGAACATGCCAGTAGTTGGATAATCAGCCTTCAACTAGTATTCCGCTGGAAATTTCTCTTTAGTTGCTATTTTACCATGCATTATTCAACGGTACACTCGGTTTCTTCGATATTTGAATTCACACGGTGTCTCAGTTATTCGCATAGTAACCGAACCTTACGGTCATCCCGGCTCCACTAAATGATTCTGCATATATTACCAAAAACGTGCATGCCCAGTAACTTCTGGCAATCAGTCTCGCAGCGATAGCTTATGGCTCGCGTCAAAAAGTTACCTTTGATACGCTGAAAGTCAACCCTGAAAATTTCTGACATAACCACGTGGATTTATGGCATACACAGTTCCAACTATAATCGATTTAAAATACTTTGATATTATCTGAAGCAGCGGTTCTCAACTTCTCTCCTTCGTGATCGAGTCACGTGACGCTTTATAATTAGTATCTATTAGTCTTAATAAAAAATTTATTAATTTTTAATTTTTTAATATTTTAATATTTGAAATATTTTAATAACTTTAATATTTTAATCTTGTAATTTTATTCCTTTGCAGTCCACGAATTTTTTTATTCTATCTATTAACCCTTTGCACTCGAGAGGTGAGCCTAAGTCACCGTTTAATCAAATCCCGAAGATCCATGTTAATTAACATATCAAATCTAAAATAACCTAAGATTGCATGGAATGTCGAAATAAAATAATTTTAAGTCTTAATTTATACTCGATTCCTTATTTATCGTTTCAAAAGTGTCCTCGACGTTACAGCAGTCTTTGAATTGCTATTTCTCTGTAATGAAAATAATCATTGAGTGCAAAGGGTTAACTCTTTAGCATATTTCTGCAGTATAAAGTTCTCCAAAAGTAAAAATTTGGAACCCAAAAACAGGAGAGAGGATTATAACTATCAGGGAATTTATTTTTCGTAATAACTTTATTAAATTTCCCATTTTTATTTGTGAAAATAGAATCAAGTATATTGCATTATAAAGTATAAACTGTTTTGACTCCAATGGGATGCAAAGGGTTAAAATTTTTTAATTTTCACCGTGTAATTTTTAAATTTTAATTTGTAATTTGGTTCGATTCGTGTATAGTTTGAGGATGTAACATAAGTTGAGAACCGCTAGACTGGAATATCGTTTCGTTTATTTTCGAGTAATTATCGAAGTGTACTTGCAGGTTGAATAGAGAGATAAGGGATTTCGTAAGAGAGAGAGGACGAAATTAATGTTGTCCCTTTTATTATCATTTCCACCAATGGGAAGATACACTCTCTTATACATAATGCAATTTCGAGGCAGACGAAACTAAACGAAAGAATGGAAAAGACATCGATAAATTAATCTAGAGACGTCTCGTAGAAAAAGATGTCCACTCTCCAGGTGATTAATGTATTTCGTATACATGCGGCCTTTTGTTTCTCTAAAAACAGTTGGAAACTACCGTGTCTTAGAAATATCATAATGGAACCGAGTTAAAGTTTCAACAATTATCCAGAAAAATATTTGAAGAAAATTGAGGAATTTATTCGTCGTCGTGACGAGACCAATGAAAGATTCCTCAGAGTTCGCGTGATAAAGACGAAATACTTGATTCCCCTATCGTGGAATCAATTTCGAGTAAATGAATTAAATTCGGGGTAATTAGAGTTATTATCGAATAAATTTTTCCGAGGAAGATTACTCCTCGTCGTTGAATAAAAAGGTGTATTATAAGTATCGTTTAAACATTGTTTTATTATTACAAGAAGGCATCGTTTGCCACGAGAGGGTGTTAATTATGCTACAGCAAAAGAGGCAGTTCTCTATTTTCGTTTCCCTTCGTAGCCTCTGCGAACGATAAAAGAAGAATAAAATAGCTGCGCCGTATCATAATCAAAAAGTTAGCTTACCACTCAGAACTTCCACATTTCCCTCGATTACCTGTTTCGTATGGTCGTATGACAAAGAATTTTTCAAGTACAAAAATTCAATAATTCCTCTTCGATAAAACTTTTCTCCACCATATCGGAATATTAAGACTTATGAAACTTACTCGATAAATTTTCCTTTAAAAAAAAAAAAAATAGAAGATTCTTTATGGGGGAAATAAGAGAACAATTTTAACCTCTTGGTTAGATACATTTTTAAATATACTCAATATTAAATCTTAATGAACGAATTTCTTCCAAAAATCAAAATTCTCGCAGAAGAAGAGGGGAACCTGAGATTCAAAGGCGAATTCAGGGAAGAAGAATTCCCAGTGACGTACAGTGAAGTTGGGTGCCCCTATACCACGTTTGCAAACGTGCTATATAATAATTAGTAATTATTAATTAAATTTCTGTCAGGAAAAGAGGAAACTTGGAGCTTCTCCCTAGCTACACGCATAATTTCCTCAAATGAAACAAAATTCCAGCAGAAAAGAAAGAAAACTCGAGATTCAAAAGCGAATTTAGGGGAAAAGAATTCTCAGTGATGTACAGGGAAGCACGATGACCCGATCCCACGCTGACAAACATAATACGTATTAATTAGTATTTATTAATCAAATCTTCGTCACAACTGCTATCAGTTGAACAAATTTTCCCGGGAAACAAAAATTTTCACTCGGAGAAAGAGGAAAACTCGGACCTCCTTCCTAGATGCACACATAATTTCCTCCAAGAAACAAAATTTTAGCAGGGAAGGAGGGAAATTCGAGATTGAAAAGCGAATTTAGGGAAGAAAAATTCTCAGTGACGTACAGTGAAACACGATGACCCAATTCCACGTTGACAAACATATTATATAATAATTAGTATTTATTAATCAAATCTTCGACACAGCTGCTATTAACTGAACAAATTTCTCCCAAGAAACAAAATTCTAGCAGGAAAGTAGGAAAATTCGAGATTTAAGAGCAAATTCAGGGAAGAAGAATTCTCAGTGACGTACAGTGATGTTCAATGTCCTCATCCCACGCTGACAAACATATTATATAATAATTAGTATTTATTAATCAAATCTTCGACACAGCTGCTATTAATTAAACAAATTTCTCCCAAGAAACGAAATTCTAGCAGGAAAGTAGGAAAATCCGAGATTCAAGAGTAAATTCAGGGAAGAAGAATTTTAAATGACGTACAGTGATGTTCAATGTCCCCATCCCACTCTGACGAACATGCTGTATAATAATTAGTACTTATTAACCAAATTTCTGTCAGAAAGGGAGGAAAACTCAGACTTCTCTCCTCCATAGGCATATATACGCCGTGGAATCTAATTCTCAACCAAGCACACTCGTTCGATGACCCAATAACACGCTAGTTTCGCGGCACTTTTTGTCCCACCGTGATTTACGCGGTTTATCAGCCGGCTGGTCCATGCGACGAGAGGGACCACCAGGTCCGTGTAGATTGTCTCCACAATGGAAGTACATTCCCCTCGGGTACTGGCTCGAGCGAACGGGCCGCAGGGGTTCCTGGCGTGGTTTTCGGGGGTGAAAATGTCGGGGTTCCCGCTGACGGAGAGGGCGACTCCGTCGCAACCCCCTTTCCGCTCGAGGGGGATCGATCCGGGCACGCTGGCGCGCAGCTAACGCCGTGCTGCGAACCTAAATCCGAATCCTTACGCCGGGATCCGAAGGAGCGACGTGCCTAATGAAAATGAAGGGAAACCTTTAAGAGGAGGAGATTGTGCGACCACCTACGCGCGAGTGGTTACTTGGTTACCGTGTCTGTTTGCCTCGCTTCCAATTGAATCACTGGTTGTACCGAATAAAACGAAAAATCGCTCCAGTGTCCCAGTGCTGGGAATTTTTGGGAAAAATTTCTACCGGTCGACGGTGCGATTTTCTGTCATCGTGAAATATAGAAATGGAGCCATCGATATTACGTGTAAGAGAAATGGAAGAAAAATTCTAAAGTATCCGAGGGATTCGATTATAGAGGAAATTTGAACAGCGAAGATTGTCGAATTATTTATTTATTTCGAGGAATTTTAGGATTTCAAGAAATATCGATACTAACACCAAAGGAGAAAAATATAAGAGAAATATAGATAGGAATTTTATTGAGTTATGTGGTCGACAGAAAAATTTTGAGGATAAAGCCAAAGTGTTTAAAATTCTATAAATATTGGTGTTAAGAATATTAAGTGTATCAAGGATTCGATTATAGAAGAAATTTGAAGACCGTAGCGAAGATTGTCGAATTATTTATTTATTATAAGGAATTTTAGGACTTAAAGAAATATCGATACTAACACTAGAGGAGAAACACAGAAATCATACTGTGCTAAGAGACATGGGAAAATTGATATGAGAAATATAGGAATTTTATTGGGTTATGTGGTCGATAAAAAAATTTGGAAATAAAGCTAAAGTGTTAGGTGTCAAAAATATTAAGAGTGTCAGGAATTCTATTATAGAAGAAATTTGAAGATCTTTGCGAAGACTGACGAATTATTTATTTATTATAAGAAATTTCAAGATTTAAAGAAATATACTATACTAACAGTAGAGGAGAAACACAGAAATCATACTGTGCTAAGAGACATGGGAAAATTGATATGAGAAATATAGGAATTTTATTGGGTTATGTGGTCAACAGAGAAATTTAGAGATAAATCTAAAGTGTTAAAAGTCCTACAAATATTGATGTCAAAAATATTAAGAGTATCAGGGATTCGATTATAGAGAAAATTTGAACATCGTAGCGAAGACTGTCAAATTATTTATTTATTTTGAGGAATTTTAGGACTTAAAGAAACATGAATAATATCGATACGGTGTTAAGAGACATGGGAAAAGTATGAGAGAAATATAAGAATTTTATTGTGTTACGTGGTCGACAGAAAAATTTAAAGATAAATCTAATGTTAAAAATCCTACAAATATCAATATGAAAAATATTAAGGATATCAGGGAAACGTGAAAGTTCTACGTCCATTGCGTGGATAGTGGAATTTTGAAACGAGAATTCCGATGGCAATAATATTAGGAAAATGTGAAAGTTGTACAGCGTTACGTAAATAGAGAAATGTCAAAATAGGGCTCTTGGGATTAAGAATATTTCGAAAACGTGAAAGCTAGTCCCCTAGTTATAGTACCAATGTCGGTAAAACGACGAAATCGTTACCGTTAATGTTTTTAGAAAATATACTGGGATATAAAAATTGCAAAGATTCCTCTGACGAGTGACGATACCGACGATATGAAGAAAATAAAAGAGATGTTGAAATATGTAATGGCGACACTGAAATTTCTCGAGCAAAGATGAAAAGTGGACGTATTTAAGGTGACGAATACTCTCTAGTCGAGTACCGTTTCGCTAGCCATTTATCTGCGAGCAACTAAGACGTTACTTAAGGGTACTTTAATTTCGAATAAAAATCTTAACACCCATAGTGATCCTCGATGCAATCTCATCCTCGCGAATTTCCATAGAAAATTTCCATATTTATATAATATCGGAAGATGGAAATTGAAACAGGATGTCAATAATATAACCATATGGATTTTATTAGAGATCTATTGCACATGAGTATTGTACACCGTATCCACGAAGGTTTACCATACTCACAATATGACAAGTATAATTAGTTATATAATTAGTTTCAAGGTTGCCAACGCGCTGTGGTTCTTTAAGGCGCCAAGTATGAATTGAATATACGAATATATTTCTGTGTTGGATGAAATATCAAGAACAATAAGAACAATTTTTTATTTAATTACAGAAAAGCGATCAAACACAAATATTTAAGTGTAAATGTAATTAATTTCTCGCAATCACATACTCACACCTATTTTCACTATTACGACTCAGTTACAACTGACCTATGCCCAATCTCTCTGGTTTGTTCTTTCTACTTTCATACATTACATGAACATATACAATTCACACAACACCTCAATCATTACACGCATGCTCATTTATCACGATAACCTGAATCCATTAGATATTGCCATCCCATGCATACTTGTCTCACACGTCCCTTTCTTACAGACATCGCTCCTTTATTATATCAACGCATATATATTCAAAATCTATGTTAACCCTTTGCACTCGACGATTTTTTCGTTACAGGAAAATAGCAATTCGAAGATTTTCTGCCATAAGGTGGAGGATATTTTTAAAACGGTAAATAAGAAATCGTATAAAAATTAACCCTTTGCACTCGACGATTTTTTCGTTGCAGGAAAATAATAATTCGAAGACTTTCTGCCATAAAGTCGACGATAATTTTAAAACGATAAATAAAAAATCGTATAGAAATTAAGACGTAGAATTATTTTATTTCGATATTCCACATATCGTTGAGTAATTGTAAATTTGATATATTAATTAATATCCATCTTTAAAATTAAATGGCGATTGAGAGGCGCCTCTCGAGTGCAAAGGGTTAACATAGATTTTGAATCTATGCACTGGGTCCCTTTGCACTGGACGATTTTTTGGCCGAAGAAGGATAGGAGTTGAAAGATTTTCTGTTACAAAGCTGACGATATTTTTCTGAGCAGTGAATAAGAAATCGTATGATAATTAACACGTAGAATTTTTTGATTTCGATACCTCGCACACCGTTACATTATCTAACATTTGACATATTTATGAATATCGAGCTTCGAAATTTTATCAAATGATGACTGAAGGGCGCCTCTTGAGCGCAAAGGGTTAAGACGTAGAATTATTTTATTTCGATATTCCACGCATCGTTGGGTAATTGTAAATTTGATATATTAATTAATATCCATATTTAAAATTTGATTAAATGGCGACGAAGAGACACCTCTCGAGTGCAAAGGGTTAACCATTACCACAATTTCAAGGCTTCGTATAGATTTTCGAAATTTTTCCATTTTTCAATTACGATTTGTACCCGTATGAACCACCTTCTTCCCGGTATGTTGATACCCCGCGAAGCTTCTGGAAATAAAAGGAAATAATTGAATTTTCTTCGATCTTCTTTCGAAACGTGCAAATGAAATGCACAGCGCGCAGTTCTTTCGTTTCAAGTACAGAGAGAGCTCGGTGGACTGTAAATCGTATGACTGAGAAATTGAGAGTCAAACTGTATAGTTTTATGTGTACCGAGAAACGGAAGTTACGATACCCATCCCTCGTATTTCTGCTTTTCGATTGTGTTTATATGATCACATATTTATATATATATATGTGTGTGTGTGTAGATATCCCTTCGTATTTCGCGAATACCTTTTTTCTCCTGCATCTTTCGTATAACTCGGACAATCCGAGGTAAATCGAGACAAGTATTGAGCAATAGAAAGCGGTAATAAATTAGAATAAATATGGATGTGAGAGATAAGGGAATAATAAATTACTGAATAGTAAAATTTACAAAAGATTCAAAGGCTAAGAAACCATAATGCACTCGTATTCGGTAAAATAGTCATTTTAACCACTTGCACAATAAAATGCGATAATAAATAACAATAAATAAGGAAATGAATGATAAAGGCATAATAAATAAGGAAATGAGAGGTAAGGAAATAATAAATAACTGGATAGTAAAATTTACAAAAGATTCAAAGGCTAAGAAAACACAATGCACTCGTATTCGGTAAAATAGTCATTTTAACCACTTGCACAATAAAATGCGATAATAAATAACAATAAATAAGGAAATGAGAGGTAAGGAAATAATAAATAACTGGATAGTAAAATTTACAAAAGATTCAAAGGCTAAGAAAACACAATGCACTCGTATTCGGTAGAATAGTAATTTTAACCACTTGCGCGATAAAAAGCGATAATAAATAATAATAAATAAGGAAATGAGAGATAAGAGAATAATAAATAACTGGATAGTAAAATTTGCCAAAAATTCAAAAAGGTAAGAAAACGCAGTGCACTCGTATTCGGTAAAATAGTAATTTTAACCAGTTGCGCTGGGAACACGTGTCACGCACGTCGTAATGTTTTTGTGGCAGAATCATCAACGACGTGGTACACACGTCGTGACTCCTTTCAGCGAGTTACACTGGCACATGCCGTTCTGGCACACGCGTCTGTGAATTTCTTGCCAGCTCCAGTGGCTAATTAAAGATAGAAAAATAAGCAATTATAATACAATTAAATAGTGGGATGTCTGGAACCATGGTGAAAAATAAAGTTCGACCCGTTTCGTCTGATCTCGATGAAGAGTAACGCGAAACTGACTGCTGAGAGTCAAGAAAGAATAAACGCTTGGCCCGTTACAGCCCTCCACTGTTTTATATCGGTTCCAAACGTCGGAGACGCTTTAAGACAAAAGCGACAATGTATAACGTTGTCTTTGAAATTATTATAGTAATATCAGAGTTATGGGAGATTAATTCGGATAGCAGAAAAGACGAGGGATTTTATTAAAGAAGCCGAGTTCGATCCTCTCCGTGGACCTCCTTATTTCTGATACAGTAGAACCTCCATTATCCGGACACCTACTATCCAAGCCTTCTACTATTCGAATGATCCACTATCCAAACGATGCATTATTCCAATACCACGTTTTATTCGTTATTTTAGTACGAAATTGATATTATCCCTGTTAATACCTCGTGTCTAGATATGGAAATAGAAATTGGGGAAGAAATTTTTCATAATAATTCTGGAAATAAAGAGGGAGATAATTTGGAAATTGGAAAGTGGTGTGAATATAGTGAAATTATTTTTTCGCGTTGAAAAGGAGGTATTTAGATACTTTAATATTAAAATTATTAACACTGGAAGTACCAAGTCCAGTCAAAAAGATTGGTCTCATAATTTTTCTTTATAAAGCAATTAAAAATAAAAATAAATACCTACTTTTGAAAAAAATTAATATTAACAAATATCGAAATAGTACTGTAATTAATATAGTCACTTATCTTCGTGGTACCTCTGAAATTACTATTATCTATATCTGCTATGTTTAGGTGTCCATTAAAGATCGGTAATTCTAATGTTAAATCAGCCAAAATTTGATAAATGAAATTAACAATTCATCGTGTCATTGTAATTATTATTATTATCTATCGATATTTAGGTTCGTATTACCAAAGAATTTTGGTTTATAAATCGGTAATTCCAGTGTTAAATCAGTCAAAGTTTAATAAATAAAATTGGCAATTCATTTTCATCGTGTCACCGTATTTATTATTATATCTACGTATTATTATTATCTATCGATATTTAGGTTTGTGTTCCCAAAGAATTTTAATTTATAAATCGGTATTTCCAGTGTTAAATCAGCAAAAATTTGATAAATAAAATTGACAATTCATTTTCATGGTATCACTGTAATTATTATTATATCTTCATCCTATTATTATCTATCGATATTTAGGTTCGTATTACCAAAGAATTTTGGTTTATAAATCGGTAATTTCAGTGTTAAACCAGAGAAAATTTGATAAATAAAATTGACAATTCATTTTTATCGTGTTACTATAATTATTACTATATCTTCGTCTTATTATCATCTATCGATATTTAGGTTTATATTCCCAAAGAATTTTGGTTTATAAATCGGTAATTCCAGTGTTAAATCAGTCAAAGTTTAATAAATAAAATTGGCAATTCATTTTCATCGTGTCACCGTATTTATTATTATATCTACGTATTATTATTATCTATCGATATTTAGGTTTGTATTCCCAAAGAATTTTAATTTATAAATCGGTATTTCCAGTGTTAAATCAGCAAAAATTTGATAAATAAAATTGACAATTCATTTTCATGGTATCACTGTAATTATTATTATATCTTCATCCTATTATTATCTATCGATATTTAGGTTCGTATTACCAAAGAATTTTGGTTTATAAATCGGTAATTTCAGTGTTAAACCAGAGAAAATTTGATAAATAAAATTGACAATTCATTTTTATCGTGTTACTATAATTATTACTATATCTTCGTCTTATTATCATCTATCGATATCTAGGTTTATATTCCCAAAGAATTTTGGTTTATAAATCGGTAATTCCAGTGTTAAATCAGTCAAAATTTAATAAATAAAATTGGCAATTCATTTTCATCGTGTCACTGTAATTATTACTATATCTTCATCCTATTATTATCCATCGATATCTAGGTTCGTATTCCCAAAGAATTTTGATTTATACAATTTAAGGTATAATTTAATACAATTTTAGAATAGGTCTTCTAAAGAAAATTAATTCGCCGAACTCAATATTGTATACAGAAAATTCTCGATCGTTGTCTGCAACTTAAATTTCCGACGTCCAACAATTACGAATTAGACCTAGGGGGGTACTTCGGAGAAGCCATTGTACGTTATATTTTGTTTAATATTAAATGGCTGGATACTTTCCAGACAGAGCTCGTATAAACTCCTTCGCTACTGCGGAAGACTGTAGTTGCTCACCACGAAACGATCTCTGTACGCTATAAGTAACTATCGTACGCCATTGTTTCAGGCAGTTTGCGTGGAAAGTGGTGAAGCAAGCAAATCGCGTATCAGTGTCGCGTTTTTAACTAACCTCGGTATCTTTATCGACAATAAATTACTATCACGCGCGAGTAATTATTAGGATGCTATTCTTCATCAACGAGAAATAAAATATTGCGAACATCCCGCACGAGTAAAGAAAATTATTCGAAATATGGTCAATTCGTTTGGTAAATACGTATTTAATAAAAGTAATAGGAAATATTTTTACTTATTTAATAAATTACCAATATTATTACCAATAAGTCAGGTAAATTAAATCTTCACAATATTACAACAAAATTCGCGACGAAACACAGATCAAAACATTCGACGCCCATTCATCCCATCACAAATTCCAAAGCAACCTGGACAGAAAATTCAAAAAATTCAAAAAATTCCCTGGAGAACGAGGTTTAAAAAAATTGACAAAATGCACAAAAGAACGAAATCAAAAGAACTGCGAAAGAGGAAATAAAATGAAATACCGAAGAATTATACTGGGGGAACGAGGTTTAAAAAATTGACAAAATCTATAAAAGAACGACAGTCAAAAACTGTCCAAAAGAGGAATTAAAGTTGGAGTGGATATAAAACTAAACTCCCTTGTACAGGGAATACAAAATTACGTACGATGGTACTGGATTAGGCTTGAAAAATACCCTAACCTGATCATATCAGTGTTTCGAAGGATCCCCTGAATTGAGAAGGGTCATCATAAAGCATCCTCTGAATTACACAGCTTTTACTATCCACATAGACCTCACTAACCACGTTTCATTTTAGTCTTGAACATTGATAAGAGATATAGAATATAACGAGAAACGTTCAGATGATAATAAACACCCATAAATTAAAAGAGAAATAGGATTAATACGAAACAAGTTATAATTGTTGAAAATTTGATAATGAAAGTAATGCAGGGCAATATAAATTTAGGAAAATCACGTATTTATTAGCTTTCGATGACCCTGTGTACAGTGGAGCGTCTCATAGGTGATTGAATCATCGAAGCAATAAAATACGGTGGCAAAAGACTACAGCGAAGTCATCAAAAGATTTCTAAAGATCGCCATTGCTATCCTCTTGTTTTAACATTGGACAATAATTAAAAAATTTAAAAAAAGCAGGAATTAAAATGAAATAGCAAAGAATCATATGGAGAGAACAAATTGTCAAAGTCCACAAACGGACGAAGCTGAAAAAGCTGCCAAAAAGGAGATAAAATGAAATACCAAAGAACGATGCTGGGAGAACAATGTTTTAAAAAATTGACAAAATCCACAAAAAGACGAAACTGAAAAATCTACCAAAGGAGAAGATAAAATGAAATACCAAAAAATGACACCGACGATACATTATTCCAGAAATTGACGGAATCCACGGGAAAACGATATGCGAAAATCGACCGAAAAAGGAATTATTTTTGCACTCGATAATTTTTTGGTTAAAGAAGAGTAGATCAAGTAGTTCAAAGATTTTCTGCTATAAAGCTGACGATATCTTATGGAGCAGTAAATAACAATTCGTATAATAATTAACACACAGAATTATTTGCATTTTATAACCTCGCACACCGTTACATTTTCTTAAATTTAACGTGTCAATGAATATCGAACTTCGAAATTTTATCAAATGGCGACTGAAGGGCGCCTCCCGAGTGCAGAGGGTTAAAACGAAATACCGAGTGTTCCGTCCCGGAGAGCGAGTTTATAACATGATTTTTATTCTAAGGCTTACACTTTTAACAGACCTAACGGTTTATTTTATATTTTATACCGCGACTGCAATTCCGGAGATTATATGTGCCTCAACGCCGTTCTAGCGGATTAAGTTCATAAAGGTAAAGCAAAGTTTAGGAATTTTACAAGTACCAGACGCGACAGATGGGACCCACGTGTGACAGACCCAACAAGCGACGGACGGACAGCACTTATAAATCACGTCATTGACCATCAAAAATCGGCTCCTTGACAGTTTCCTACTCCTTAGCCAAAGGTCCCTCCGTCACATCCTCTGTCCAATTAAAACTCCTTACCTTTCCACCACCAACGTTTATTTTGCCCAATCAGAACTAAACTGGAGAAAACACCGGACAGGACACGAGACACGACATAGATGAAATTCGAGAAATCAGTTCGTCTTCGACACTGATCCTTGAAACATCTTACTTACACGTATAAACGCGTGTTCGAAACGGTACTCCGTTCAACGTCTCCATTAGAACTATTCTATACTTTTCTATAAATAAACGCTCTCTTTTGGCCACACACTCTGGATCTTAATTATTACAACTAGTCACGCAATATTAATTTCACGCGGGATAAGCGTTCTGGGACATCGAAGGGATTCGATACAATAGGACGCTACACACCGAGTAATTAGAAAGAACGAAGAACGTTTTCTCGTCGTACCCTGTCAAAGCGTTCCACGGGTATTCCTCTCGGAGACACGGAACCCGAGGAAAGTGAGCGCAATTATACTGGAAGAGGACTCGTGAAACCGCGAACCAAGGGACACGATCGTAACGAGGCGAACTAATGATCATCCAGGTCGGGAATCACTCGTCATCGTCTTCGTGGCCGTCGTGCTCTTGCTCCCGTCCTCTCGGTCGACGTTGGGCACCTGTTATTAATCATCGTCGAGCAGAGAGGAGCAACTCGCGGGACAAAGCTAATTAACGCGATCATAAACGAAACGTCGCGCGTGCAGCGCACACGCGTCTCGAAATATTCGAGCGGGCCGGTTCTCATTGAGTAAGCCGTTTATTAGCGGTGGATCGACAATTATTAGCGCTCCGCGGGGTCAAGTGTAATGCGATTCTAATTGTGCCTCGAACATGACACCGACGGCTCGGCCTCTGTTTCGATATTCTCTGCTCCGTTGCCTCGATTTCCGACTGTATCGCTGCTAATTGTCTATCAACGGGCATGAAATCGAGACCGGTGCGAAAAATCGATCCATAGGATCATCGTGCCACTGATTCCATCACCTGGCCGATCGATCACGCTTGCCACCTACTTTTTATTTTCGTATCTTGCCAGGTGTTCGACTCTTTGCGGCACGGGATTTCGGATAATGAAATGGATACGCGTTGCATAGAAATTTCGTTGCAATTTTGGCCTTTTAAATAGGCCAAAATTGGCATAGGACTAATTTTTATAAGAATTAACTTACTTTTACGATTTTTCACGTAAAGCCAGGAAAAATGATTGCCGCAATGAACCTGCTTCTTGCAACAATCGATGATCTGTGCGTTGCCAACACATTTATAACATTTGTCGAAGGTATTAACCCTTTGCACTCGAGAGGTGATCTTCAGTCACCGTTTCATAAAATTTGCAAGATCGAAATTAATTAATATATCAAATTTAATGTAATGTAACAGTGTGCGAGGTATCGAAATCAAGTAATTCTACACTTCTATTATTATACAATTCTTTATTTACTACTCAGAAAAGTCTTGCCAATTTTTTAGTAGAGAATCTTTGAATTTCTACTCTTCTCTAGCCAAAAAGTCGTCGAGTGCAAAGGTTAACAACTGCTTTACGTAAATAGAACACTTTTGATCACAGCGTACCCCAAACAGTTAAATTGTTTATTCGAAATTCGACGTCTTCATCGTGGAATTTTTCTTTGCCAGTTTAATGATGAATTATAGGTAAAGTAGCTTATTGAAAATTGTATTGAATTATATTACGTAAATAAGACGAGATATAAACTTATGCACACGCAGTTATTGCGAAATTTCGAGGTGAGACTAAAAATGTCCCACCATGCATAACAGAGCATCAAAAGGTGGGGCACTTTTAATCACAGGGTGCCTCAAAGAATTAAATGAAATATTTATTATTAAAAAATTCATTGAAAACAGTTTCTATATATAAATTCTGTTTTTGAAATACATTTTCCGCAAACATTTCTATTACGTTTAGCACAAAGGTTCATACATCTCTTTCTATTACGTGATTCTTCAACTTGACAATTCTTCCGTGTGTCAGTAGTATGAATTTTTCTCAATGAAATGGATGTGTTCTCGACATCTTCTCTGTATTTACTTCTTAGCTTTTGCAAGTCGCAAGTTGTCCAGGCTTGATGTAAACCATAAATTTCACGTGTTATGCGATTAATTGTTAAACCATTTTACCAGTCAAATTGGCTCACAACCGTAAAAATTGGTATATCACATTCGATAATGCGAAATGAAGGGGTCTGCGAGGAAGAGGAATCAACATTTACATATATTTCAAATTTCAAAAGTCAAATTTTTAATGAGTCGATTTGACTCAGTTCATAAATCTAGCGTTAAAAGAAAATTCGAAGGGACGAGGTTTTATTTTTGTTTCTTCTTTCTTATTTTATTGTTGCTTCGAGTGTTAGTCGTGGATATTATATTTAAATGAATGTGTTAAATATTTATTGAACAATATTGTAGCACAGGGTAAAAATTATCGATGAAATATACCTAATTGGGTTTACTTTTTCTCACGATACTCGTGCACACGTTTACTCTCAATCAATTCCTGACCTATCCAACTACTCTCTCATTTGTTCTCTTTTCTTTCATACATCGCATAAATATTCATTCGCACAGTCATTCATTACATGTAAACTCGATCCACTCGTTCTTCCTTACAGTCATTATTTTATTTTTATATCAATATATATATTAAAAATCCATGTCAATCATTACAGTTAGAATTTCGGAGAGTTATAATCTCTGATTATGATAACAGGTAGTTTTGGTTAGCTGCAGTGGACTTGTTTGATTATACCTTATGGAGTGTCGATTAATTTTAAACTATATCGAGGAAGCTTAATTTTCAGATCATTTTTAGGAGACTTTGTTATATTTTATTTGAAACATCCCCAGAGTTTTGGAGTTTGAAATTTAATTATTAAAAATAAATCTCGTTTAATTTTCGAGTTTTCATTGTCACGGAATCATCCTGTTGAATCGCACAGCGACGTGCTAATTACATTTAACACGCACAAATTTGTAAATAAAACTTCTAAAATTTGCGAATAATTTTACCACGAGTGAAAGTAACGTGTAATAAAAGTGCGATAAAATATTTCCTCGATGTACAATTTTTTCATAATTAGCTACATAGTGCCCTAAGGGCTGAAGTATCGTTAAGCATCGATTAATTTTATATCACATTGCGGAAACATTTTTTCAAACGATTGGAAAGAAGGGAAATTACTGAGTACGTAATAAACGAAGAAATAATTTTCCGCCTGCTTTATTTATGTTTAATACGATTTATGAAGGACGAAGGAAAAGGTAGAATAATTTTTAAACCGTGTGGTACTCGGAATTTCGATATTTCCTTCTATTTCAGGCAAACGAGTCGGGTTTATTACCCGACAAAGAATTTTTAGAGTTAAAAGAATAAATCCCCTTACCTCGGTATAAACGTTTAATAGTGAAAATTTCTGCATTATACGAGTCTGGCCGTAGCTTCGCTGTGCATCGCGTGGATGGTAAAAAGTAATACGTATAATCGAGCAGAGAGTGTGTCTAGACGAATCAACTAATTTCAACGGAGAAATTGAATTTTAGATAAAAAAAATTGCTCGAACCGTTTCTTTGGGAACTTATTTCCGAAAGTCTCGGGAAACCATATCTCTTGAAAGCCGGACTAATTACCTTCTGCCACTTGATAATCCAATTACCTAACACATTTGCCGTGCAGACGGTTAAACGAACGGACCGACTGAACGAAAAGGGAACTGCTGAAAAATCAAAAAATCTCTTTCACCAGATTTCTCAAAACCGAATTCTCAAACCTGGACATGAATCCAGTCTCCCGAGACACGATTTTCATCCTCTACTCGTTATTAACTACGATTAAGTACAGAAATTTTTAGGTACGTCACTAGTGTATTAAAAAGATACGAAATATTCTCGAGCAAAGAATTTTTCAGAGATACCAACAAATTTGAAAATTAAAAATTTGTTAATCTCTCAAATATTTTTGAAGGATATTTAAATTTCTAATTTTTCTAGGATATTTGAATTTTCAAAAGATCGGGTACTTCAAATTGTGCTGAATATTTCGAATTTCATTTTAGAAAGTTTTAAAACCTGCTTCAATTATCCACACCTAAATACGGAATCTCAATTTTATCCAAAAATACTATAAATATTCTTAATCAGTACGACTGAAAATATCATAGAAATCCGAATTCCCAAAAGAGATAATTTTTGTATTATCATTATTAAAAATTGCACGAGTATATGAAATATTAAACTAAGTTATCAGTAGTAAGTAGCAATTTCAATTTCAGTTTAGCAGAAAAGTGAAATTACTACTTAATTATAAATAAAAAACTTCAGATCTAAAGATCCAATGATCGATCATCCGCTCCTGCGAAAAGGAACCCCAAATAATTCGAATATCAATCCTGCGTAGCACCTCTTCCACGAACTCGACTAATTCCCCGTATAAACTCTCCTAATCTAACGAAATCGATCGAGGAGGCGAAATGCCTGGAAGCCAGACGTATAACGCGATCAGACACACGTGAAACGAGGGTCTGGCCGGTGTCGCGAGGCGGGGAACCCCATGGCGTGTGACGATTCGCGGGCGATTCGAAAAACCGTGGGTCCACGAAAAATCCGATCGGCGGAGTAGCCGCGGCGCTCCCCACCACCGCGCCGCGAGTCGGGGCGCGCATGCGCGCCACGCAGTCGCAGTCGGCAGCCCAGGAAGTGCAGCAGGATGCACGCACCGACGACCTTATTATTCGCTCCCTTCCATCCACGCTCTCGCGGATACCCGAATGAAACGAAGTCAAACTCGAGCTGCTTGCGCTCCGGTTCGGAAAATTTCAACGATCGCGCTCGCATTATGACGGTCGACCGATCGGCAAACGTTCTTAACCGCGGCCAGCGTTTGCTCACGATTCGAATCGCCGGCTTCTCGAATCGGCTACACTCGGGTATATTCGTGGAGACTCGGGCGCTCGACTCGCCGCTTTCTCGCGGTCAGGTTAGGCGTGGGTTCACTCACGTTTGCCACTCGCTTCGCCCTTTGTCCTTCGTTTCGAGAATAGAACGAGTTTAATTTGGAGAGGTTAGGTTCTAATACTAGGATTATTAACCTCTTACGATTACATCGAGTGAAGCTTAGATATTAGCGATTGTAACGAAGTAAGTGCAATTATTGGTATGGACAGGAAGATAACGGTAAGCGACATAAAAATGTAAACTGGAAGTTGTTCCGAGTTAATAGGCTAGGCTTAAAATAAAATAAATAATTAAGCCTTAATTAAGATGGCGCGTGCTATAATCATCGGCAATGTCGGTCACACGTTGAGCCATTTCACGGTTCGGGTAAGCGTTTCAAGTTGTGCTAATTATCAACGCTAAATTTTCGTTTTCAAGATATTTTTTCAAGGTATTTTTCTTATATGTTTAAGAAAATATATTTGAATATGCGAATACAGCCAAGAATAACAGAGGCAGAAAGACCTCGGGAAAAATTTTATACGATCCTGGCCTGTTTTGCTTACGCGAGGGCTTATTTGCAAACCACGTCTCTCTCTCGTAGTAATTATGTTTGGCCCAATATTCTTACCACGAGTCACGCACCATATATGCGACGAAGTTAAGGTAGTTTTTGATCATTCAATGAAATATTTAACTCGAAGCAGTTGTTGCGCGATGCTTTTAATATTGACTTTTTAAACTGTTAATTTTTCTTAGTCAGAGTCATCGGTCAGAAAAATTCTAAAGATCTACAACTGCAATAACTCGTTTCGGACATTTTATTTTCGCGATTGCTAAAAACATGCAGCTGTTTTTGCTAAAAATTTTACTAATATTTGTCAAATAGGGTCACAATTATACGTGCTCTTTTATTTTCATTATATCCTATTAATTAACACCAATTGCATACGTTATATTTAGGTACACATTACAGACCGGTAGTTGTAACGTTAAACAATAAATTCGTCGCTAGCTCCTCGAGTATTAATCCTCGAAATTTTAGAATCCCAGGAAAAATTGAAAATTACGATTAATTACTTAACTAACTCGATACGTTCCTCTCTTTTAGCAAGCTACTCGACGATACACGAGGTCCATGCACCCGTCTACGTACTCGAAAAGCGAAAGCAAGGAAAAAAGAAAAATTCGAGTCGAAAGAATTCAATTACCAAGCAATTCATTAGCGTGAGTGAAAAAAAAAGAAAGACAGGGGAAAAAGGAAATAAAATTAAGCAAACTCTCTGTCGACGATGATTCAGCCGCCAAAGCTGTATTAATCCAGCCCGGTGGCGCCTACGTTTTTCACCGGCAGACATTTCGAAATTATCCGGTGACGCGATGTTTAATTTTTTATCGTGGAGAACGCGGCATTCTCGAGCGATCATCGAGTGTTATCGGACATCGCGTGCGGCTAAATATGATGGAAATAAAAGCAAACACATGGCCGGCTAGGCCCGGGGAAAAAAGAGAGAAATGAAAAACAAAAAATCGGTCGGCCCGGGTGTAGAAGTTGAAATCGTGTTCCGCATGGGACACTCTCGCCACTCGCAAATTGATTGCAATTGATCGGAGAAGTCCCTTGGCACACGTACGAATACGCGATGGCGAGTGCTGGCGGAGGCCGGAAGTGGAAAAGAGCTTCGGAAATTTTTCTTCTTTATTCGCTCCTCTCGTCCTTTATTTCTGTATTTTTATTTCACCTTCATCCTTGTCACGCCAATTATCGGGGCACTCCTTCCTACGAGAGACTGCGTTGTGCTTCATTTTTTCCCTCTTGTTCCTTCATTGCTATTTTATTTTTATTCCACTCTTCCGACGTATTCGTCCCACGAATTATGGGAATATCGTTTGCTCCACGAAAATTCTATTACGCTATTTTTCTTTGTTCTTTATATTCTTCCTATTTTTCTTACTATCCGTCGTGGAAAGATTCGGTATTGATTTTTGGAAATTACTATACCGTGTTATATTACGCAGTAGTATATTAATCTACCGTTCATTTTCATTCTTCTTGATTTTTTCTTTAATTTATGTATGTATTAATACTAATATCGAAAAATTAAAGAATCAAAGAAAAACATATAAATGTATATATATTTTACAACAAAATTAATACCAAAAAATCATTACGAAGGATTGCAGTTTGTATAAAATTATATAATTATATAAATTAAATAATTATACAATTATATAAAATTCTATATTATTGTACTTTACCGAAATTTATATAAATATAAAAACATATACAGATATATATATATATATATATATATATATCGATTATATATATATTAAAATATATATATCTATATATCTTTTCTTTAAGTTTTTTAATTTTTCGATATTAGTATTAATATATTTAATTTAATATTAATATTAATATATGATTTAATCGTTATATAAATTTTAGTAAGGTACAATAATATAGAATTTAATATAATTCTAATTAACTACGATTTTTGTTAATGAATTTTTGGTATTATTTCTGTTCTAAAATTTATATCGATTATTATTACCTCGTTAATTGTTCAGGAATTACATCAATTTTTACCAGCGAATAATTTTAGCGTGAAAATGATGTTCATATACAAATTAATTATTTTCGAATCGTACCATGCGATTCATACCAATCCACATACTTCAAAACCTATGTGAAGATTGGAAAATTATTAGAACAAAATTGTAACGCGTTTTCTGTCTCTGCCCTTTAAAGGATTTCAGCAATCTCTCGGTATTACATTCTATAAAACAGGATACGCTTGTAATATTCCGGAATTTCTCGCATTTGAAAATTCCATTTTCCAACGCTAAGACGTATCCACCGCGAAACGGGGTAGTTTTTCTCCCCGTTTAAAAGATCGCCGTATCCTCTGCATCGTTTGCCTTATAAATCGGTACATATTTATCAGAAGCGGACGCAGGAACACCGATGATCCTTTCGGAACTTTCGACTTATCGAGACAAGAAGTACCATCGAATAATCTGTCGCTACCCTCCTTTGTCCGAGGGGTGATCAACCCCTCGTTCCCCTAACAGATTACACTCGCGACGACCTCGGAGTCGTGCAAGTCTGAAGGTTTACCATGAATAATTCCACTTTCCAGCTACTTTCACTTTCGTTCTTTCAAACCTTCCCAAACTCCATCGAAAGCTATTACACACGCGAAAGTCGAACAATCGAAATTATAGAATCGATAGGTATATATACCTGGCTCGTTCGTGAATCATTATGTTAATCCTTTGGGGTCCAAGCAGCTTTCCAGATTTTACTGTAGTCGATTCGTTCAGTCCACTGTATAATACTTCGAAACATTATCCAAAGTTTCATTTTATTTTCGTATTTCCTTAAAACAATGGTCTATTTATTTCGGCATATTTTTGTGAAATTAAATTCCCAAACGAAATTATGCTCTATGTTTTATGGAATATGTATATGCGTAAAAATTAGAAAATATTGAACGTAAAAAAATATTTTATTTATTAATAGTTTATTAAATATTATTAAATATTTCATGTATATGTGAAAATTAGAAAGGGTGGAATTAAACAGGGATTAAATAGGGTTGTAAAGGATTAAGAGACGATTCTAAATAATTGGAGTGGCTTTAATATTTTCTTCTTTTTATTTTTTCATTTAATTTGTCTTAACTAGTAATTTTTAAAGACTACGACTCTTTGAGATTCGTTTGGTATTCCACTATTCCTACTATTTATGACATTATTTATTAGTTGTCGATGCTTTAAGTTTGTCCATAGTTCGTGATAGTAGGTATTCAACGTGTAGCAATGAAAAATAAAAATTGGATAAAATTGTTGAATAATAGTGAGTTTCCATTTAACTTTAATTACCATTTACTGATTACTATACCCCTAAATTCAATTTAATATTTGAAAGAATTTTGGAAGAATTTAAATATTTCCCGAGCTATTATCTACGATGCCTAGAAAGGGAAGAGTCCATTCGAAATTGACATTGTACAACATCGATTAACACCCTATTTTACCTATTAACCCTGTATTCACCCTATTTTCCATTACCAATAGAATGCTCTAATAACAAAAATCTAATTCGACGAATCCTAAGCACCCTAAATTAAATCGCAATAAATTAGAATGCAACGCTTAATGTAATACCTTAAATTAATTTCAATCAAACGAATCGCAATAAATTCGAGCCCGAATTAATCGAGTAAATCGAAAATGTTTTAAATTACTATTTGGAAAGTCGAAATACTTTTACTTTTATATTCAATGGGTTTTGCGAGCACGCTGTATCGTTCGTACTAACAATACTTGCATCTCGCGTTCGAGGGTAGAAAATAGTTTCATCTCGACGAATGGGAAACTACCGGTTCTATTGACGTATTTTCGAAAATACGAATTTTCGGAATTCGCGCTCCATTATGCGATTGCACGTAATGGGAATAGAATCCTCGCGCGTTTGGACGTTTGTGGAGGCGCCCGATGGTTCTTTGTTCTTTAAAGCGACAGTTTGTGTTTCCACGTGAAAAGGGCTTTTACTCAGGCGACGTGATTATCCGTTTTTGATATCCGCGAAACGCGAGTGTTTTGCGGGAATTTCGATCGGCTGGTTCCGTGATCGTATCTGCCACGATAAATGGTAATTTCGTGGACAATAACTAGGGGTAAAAATTTGCGAATTATTTGCCAATTATTTGCGAATCACTTGTGAATTATTTGGTTTTGTTTAATATTATAATTGTTTAACGTCATAATAGTATATATGTAATGTAATATTATAATTGTTGTGTTAATTACTGATTTTAGAAATCCAGTAGAAATTCGCTTGCGAGTCTAGAATATATTGGCAAAGTTATTTGGTAACAGAATTTTAGAAATTCCGAAAATCGACCAACAGAAATCTGATTTTAATCAAATTCGAGATAAAACGATTAAGTTAAAAGATTAAATTTTTTAATGGAAGAGAGGAGAACGAAAATTGAAAATAGATATTTAAGAAAAATTTCAAAAGTCGACTAGGAAAAATAGATTTCTCTGTTATGAAAGATGAAAGTTTGCCTTGTAATCTTTTAATAATCTTCGGTTTGAAAAATAAAAATTGAATCTAATAGAATTAAAATTATAATTTTCGCGTTACTAAGCAAGAGGGTTAATTCTACAAATTCTAAAAATTTCTTCTACAATTCTCCTAAAAACTTGTTACAATTATGTTTCACATATTAATACCATTTCCATCGATAATAGAACAATGATTCCATAATAAATTCAATTTTCATTCTGTTAGATAAATTTTCTATACGCATTCATTACTAACAATTATTCTGCACACTCTAAAAATCATCGATATGAAAAATAAAAATTGAATCTAATAGAATTAAAATTATAATTTTCGCGTTACTAAGCAAGAGGGTTAATTCTACAAATTCTACAAATTTCTTCTACAACTCTCCTAAAAATTTATTACAATTATGTTTCATATATTAATACCATTTCCATCGATAATAGAGCAGTAATTCCATAATAAATTCAATTTTCATTCTGTTAGATAAATTTTCTATACGCGTTTATTATTAACGATTATTCTCTACACGCTAAAAATTCTATTATTAAATAAACAATTTTACCAATAAATTCCATTAATTCCGTCTCCAAGAGCCTAATAGTCTTGCTGATAATTCGGATCAATAATCGCGCAAGATTGGTGCAGGATCAATAGGCGTTCTAATAGGAACCAACAGCAAATGTAAATACGGTCGGGCAAAGAATCACTGTGGCCGTCGTAAAGAATCGTTGAGAAGTATTTGATGGCGATATAAAGTTAAGGAACGACCGTGCATCACTGCAATGTCACATTGTGTCTACACGTTTGCTTCACCAAATCGCATATACGTGGATCCGATTACGTAAATGCACATATCTACGGGTATATACATGCCTATCAATCTACAGATGCGCATCTACATGCACACATCATTCCCTGAATCGCGTGTGCGTATGTATGGCATGCGTGTGTGCGCGTGGATCCATTTTGGAGCGTTGCATGTAAATGCAATTACACGCTCGCGGATATGTGTGTGTGCGTGTGTGTGCGTTTAATTTATACCCGCGTTGCGTAACGTCGTGATAATCGTTGTTAGGAGAAAAATAACAGACGATGGTCAATTGCGGATCGGACTTGCAGGTTGGGTGCCATTTTCCACCTGCAAGATGGAACTGTAGAATTTCTTTTCGAGTTCGAGCTTTTATTATTCACGCGATTGCATTTGTGCTTCAGTTATTCTGCTTTATCTTTTAGGATCGATTTATTGGGGTTGCGGAAGTGTTTAATTATCAATTTTTATTTATTTTTAGTCGTGGGAATTTATATTAATAAAATTGCAAGTGTACCCTTAATATAAGGTGTTTTCGTGATGCTGATGATTAAGTGGCTGAAAGAATAGGGGAATGAAATTAATTAGGATTGTTTCTAAATTCTTTTTCCTATGTTACAACATTCGCTATAGGAAGTGGGGCTTTAATCGAAATTAATTGCAAAAATGTCTGCATCAAATGGAAGACAAAAAATTGCAGTCATTAAATAAATAACGTTTAATAATAAAAGAAATATTCTTATCATAATAGAATACTATAAATATTCTTAATATAATAGTAAAGGATACGTGATCCGTGTTTGACTAAAATTAGTTACGATAATTCGCCATTAGGCTAAAGATCGCGAACCAAATTCCATTTTCAAAATTCGTATTCCGAATAATATATTCTCAAAATTATAATTACAGTAATATTGGAAACTCGAGGCCCCGTAAGAGTATACTAACTACCCTTTAAACAGCTTCCATCGAGCATTCTCTTCCTGCTCGCCGCGCACAATGCACCGTGGGCAAAATTCAAGCGAGCAAAGGGGGTTGCATTATTTGAAAAATTTCATTAATCAACGACACGAAGCCCCCGACGAAAGTTTAAGACCCCGTAATGGCAACTCTTTATCAGGATAAACTGGCGCGAAGACAAAAATCAATGACACCGGTACAATGGACAAAGCTCCGGCAAACCGCTATTCCGAAAGCGCTATCGGTGAATGAATTATCCTGTACGATATATTCTAACTGTAAAATCGTACGTGCAGCCACGGCCAATGTACCCGTGCATTCGTGCGCGCGTTTATGTATTTAGAATGCAGAACCATTTTACTCTCAAATTTATGAATACATCTATTGTGTTAAATGTACGCTTTTTGTACACGTGTCCCGAGATAGAACGCGCGAGTAGAACTCATTGAAAGCTTCGACCGAGCATACTGCGAATTGTCCCGCGAGAGGCCTACTTCACTGCTCCATGAATCGCTAGGTACCCGATTTTTCTTCCAACAAATAAGTCGAATTCTCGAGGAAACCCCTCGAAGGATATTTCGAAGGAATATTTTTGCCAAATTTTATGCGCGATATAAAATATAGCTTATTTGATAAATAAATATAATATATTAAAAAGAGTTTTAATATATGAAGGATTTTGGATTTTTCGAAGGATTTTTTTGCAAATTTTATGTGAGATGTATATAATATATAGCGTATGTGTTGTAATTAAATAGATAAATAGATAGAGAGAATTATCTCGCGAGGAATACCGATGTTACGAAAGCTGTTTGGACGTAGCGAGAGGTGTTATGTGTGAAAGTATTATAAATATTTATTTTGTAGCTGGTACTGTGGGAAGGTTTTAAAATTAATTCAATTTTTTCCATGGTACGCGAAAATATTATTTTTGGGATATAGTTTTCTTGGGAGATAATTTACTGTATTCGGATAATATGGACGAAATATGTGTGTGAGTATATATAGATGTATTTGGGAGTATTTCTTTTTACATATTTAACGATTCGTGGATTTTATTTGATACTGATGAAATTTTCAATTTTAACACATTTTCTTTTAATTTTACGATATTTGAGACTAATTTATATATTTAAAATTAAATTGTCATCTTGTGAGTTTAGAAATCCAAAATGCCATGTGTATCAAACTTTATCCCTAATCATACAGAATATTTATTGTCAACCATGGTATATAATTATCAATCAATACACCACTTTCATAATCAGCCATTACAATCATAACACTTTTTCTTTTAATTTTCCAATATTAAAAATTAAATTGTTTCCCTATAAGTGTAAAAATCCACACTGTTATCTGTATCAAACTTCATCCCTAAACATTCGGAATATTTATTGCCAACCATAGTAGATAATTATCACTCGATGCAACACTTGCATAATCACCCATTACAACCATAAACCTTCCTTTTAATTTTATAATATTTAAAATTAAATTGTTTCTCTATGAGTGTATAATACCACACTGCTATCTGTATCAAACTTCATCCCTAAGCATTCAGCATATTGTCGCTATAGTACATAATTATCACTCAGTGCATCACTTCCATAATCACCCATTACAACCATAACACCTTTCCTTTTAATTTTCCAATATTTAAAATTAAATTATTTCTCTGTGAGTGTAAAAATCCACACTGCTATCTGTATCAAACTTCAT
>NW_016913537.1:199328-231121 GCF_001483705.2 Eufriesea mexicana | reverse complement strand
ACCCTTAATATAAGGTGTTTTCGTGATGCTGATGATTAAGTGGCTGAAAGAATAGGGGAATGAAATTAATTAGGATTGTTTCTAAATTCTTTTTCCTATGTTACAACATTCGCTATAGGAAGTGGGGCTTTAATCGAAATTAATTGCAAAAATGTCTGCATCAAATGGAAGACAAAAAATTGCAGTCATTAAATAAATAACGTTTAATAATAAAAGAAATATTCTTATCATAATAGAATACTATAAATATTCTTAATATAATAGTAAAGGATACGTGATCCGTGTTTGACTAAAATTAGTTACGATAATTCGCCATTAGGCTAAAGATCGCGAACCAAATTCCATTTTCAAAATTCGTATTCCGAATAATATATTCTCAAAATTATAATTACAGTAATATTGGAAACTCGAGGCCCCGTAAGAGTATACTAACTACCCTTTAAACAGCTTCCATCGAGCATTCTCTTCCTGCTCGCCGCGCACAATGCACCGTGGGCAAAATTCAAGCGAGCAAAGGGGGTTGCATTATTTGAAAAATTTCATTAATCAACGACACGAAGCCCCCGACGAAAGTTTAAGACCCCGTAATGGCAACTCTTTATCAGGATAAACTGGCGCGAAGACAAAAATCAATGACACCGGTACAATGGACAAAGCTCCGGCAAACCGCTATTCCGAAAGCGCTATCGGTGAATGAATTATCCTGTACGATATATTCTAACTGTAAAATCGTACGTGCAGCCACGGCCAATGTACCCGTGCATTCGTGCGCGCGTTTATGTATTTAGAATGCAGAACCATTTTACTCTCAAATTTATGAATACATCTATTGTGTTAAATGTACGCTTTTTGTACACGTGTCCCGAGATAGAACGCGCGAGTAGAACTCATTGAAAGCTTCGACCGAGCATACTGCGAATTGTCCCGCGAGAGGCCTACTTCACTGCTCCATGAATCGCTAGGTACCCGATTTTTCTTCCAACAAATAAGTCGAATTCTCGAGGAAACCCCTCGAAGGATATTTCGAAGGAATATTTTTGCCAAATTTTATGCGCGATATAAAATATAGCTTATTTGATAAATAAATATAATATATTAAAAAGAGTTTTAATATATGAAGGATTTTGGATTTTTCGAAGGATTTTTTTGCAAATTTTATGTGAGATGTATATAATATATAGCGTATGTGTTGTAATTAAATAGATAAATAGATAGAGA
The DNA here is from genome assembly GCF_001483705.2 of Eufriesea mexicana. Taxonomy (NCBI): domain Eukaryota; kingdom Metazoa; phylum Arthropoda; class Insecta; order Hymenoptera; family Apidae; genus Eufriesea; species Eufriesea mexicana. The sequence continues at coordinate 229,903 of NW_016913537.1, read as the reverse complement.
GAATTATCTCGCGAGGAATACCGATGTTACGAAAGCTGTTTGGACGTAGCGAGAGGTGTTATGTGTGAAAGTATTATAAATATTTATTTTGTAGCTGGTACTGTGGGAAGGTTTTAAAATTAATTCAATTTTTTCCATGGTACGCGAAAATATTATTTTTGGGATATAGTTTTCTTGGGAGATAATTTACTGTATTCGGATAATATGGACGAAATATGTGTGTGAGTATATATAGATGTATTTGGGAGTATTTCTTTTTACATATTTAACGATTCGTGGATTTTATTTGGTACTGATGAAATTTTCAATTTTAACACATTTTCTTTTAATTTTACGATATTTGAGACTAATTTATGTATTTAAAATTAAATTGTCATCTTGTGAGTTTAGAAATCCAAAATGCCATGTGTATCAAACTTTATCCCTAATCATACAGAATATTTATTGTCAACCATGGTATATAATTACCAATCAATACACCACTTTCATAATCACCCATTACAATCATAACACTTTTCCTTTTAATTTTCCAATATTAAAAATTAAATTGTTTCCCTATAAGTGTAAAAATCCACACTGTTATCTGTATCAAACTTCATCCCTAAAAATTCGGAATATTTATTGTCAACCATAGTATATAATTACACTCGATGCACCACTTCCATAATCACCCATTACAATCATAACACCTTTCCTTTTAATTTTACAATATTTAAAATTAAATTGTTTCTCTGTGAGTGTATAATACCACACTGCTATCTATATCAAACTTCATCCTTAAACATTTAGCATATTATCATTATAATACATAATTATCACTCAGTGCATCACTTCCATAATCACCCATTACAACCATAACACCTTTCCTTTTAATTTTCCAATATTTAAAATTAAATTGTTTCTCTGTGAGTGTAAAAATCCACACTGCTATCTGTATCAAACTTCATTCCTAAACATTCAGAATATTTATTGCCAACCATAGTAGATAATTATCACTCGATGCAACACTTGCATAATCACCCATTGCAATCATAACACCTTCCTTTTAATTTTGCAATATTTAAAATTAAATTGTTTTCCTGTGAGTGTAAAAATCCACACTGCTATCTGTATCAAACTTCATTCCTAAACATTCGGAATATTTATTGCCAACCATAGTAGATAATTATCACTCGATGCAACACTTGCATAATCACCCATTGCAATCATAACACCTTCCTCTTAATTTTGCAATATTTAAAATTAAATTGTTTTCCTGTGAGTGTAAGAAACTACAATTCTATCTGTACCATACTTCATCCCTAAATATTCAGCAAATCGTCACTATAGTACATAATTATCACTCAATGCACCACTTCCATAATCACCCATTACAACCATAACACTTTTCCTTTTAATTTTCCAATATCAAAAATTAAATTGTTTTTCTGTGAGTGTGCAAATCCACACTGCTATCTGTATCAAACTTCATCCCTAAACATTCGGAATATTCACTGTCAACCATGATACATAATTACCACTCGATGCACCACTTTTACAATCACCCGTTACATCACCGCGTTTCCACTAAGATTAAGAAAACAAAGGAGAAAGCGGGCAGAAAACGGAAAAGAATGGAGACAAAGGAATCAAAGCGCGTTCAAAAACGATGCCAAAAAGTGCAGCATGAAACCGTGGCATCCATTCTACGAGATTCCGCGTGAGAAACTGAAAAAGAGAATGCGCATTTAAGCATTACCTCGAGCAACGAACAGTTAGGACACTCTCGGGCCGCAAAAAAATCACGTAACGCGTCTCCATTCGGTCAAATTGCACGGCTCGAAACACCCTGTACTACTCCGCGGTAATCCACCCCTGCGACCACCCCTTGACCGTGGCCCTCCAACCCTGTGGTTCGCGGCACGGCTGGAAAACCGAAAAATATTTGACCAAGGTGAAACTGCAACGGAACTGGAAAGCTCAGAACCAACCACCGTGCACTCCTGCTATTTTTTCCCCTGTCTTCCTCTCTCTCTCTCTCTCTCTCTCTCTCTCTCTCTCTCTCTCTCCCTGTTGCACCCCTTTCTCACCCTCCTCCCATCCTCGTTTCCCTTTCCCTCTCGCCGCGACGGGGAAAGTAAACGCGGCAGCGGTTCCAACGTCAAAGATTTCTCGAAATTGGCAAACAATCCGTACGATCGAACTTTCCTGGATCAGCATCGATCTCGTTTGTCGCGCGACGCGTGAAATCGCGGCGGCAAAGGTGGAGAGGATGGTGAAAGGGGTGGTTGATACTTTTTCCACAGGAACGAAGTCGCCTTTTTATTAGTCCACCTGATTGTTCCCTGCTGATTGGATAGTTTAATTCCAAGCATGTTTGGCCGATGTTTTTAAAAGGGGTTGTTTATTAATCTCCGCGTTTTCGATTACCGTTTATTAAATATTTTTCACGGATATTCTTTTTCCTCTCTGTAGTATAATTTCACGATGTGTCGATCCTTGTTTCTCTCCAGTTATCACGAATTAGGAATATTTTGTAAATACAATGGAAAATTTTTTTATCAATTTTTAATTTTCTTCCCTCCACTTGATCATCGTATATTGAACATGTTTTGCACGTGTTCCTCCTATTTTATAGCAAAAAATTTGGCAGGAAGGTAGTTTTTAAATGATTCGAAAAATGCAATAAGCATTGGCGGATATTGAAATAATTACTTTAATGACTCTCCAATGATTTCCATCGCATAACTCGGCCAATCGACGTTCCCGATTTTATGAATCTCTCCAATTCGTTTGATTTTTACGAAAAATTTGTGAATTTCGAAAATGTGTTTCGTGGCAGAGATATTTAGGTTGTTTTTATAATGTTTTGTATTTTTGTTCACTCCGTTATCCTCCTCTTTGAATTTTCCGCCTGGAAACAATTCATTTTCCACCCTTTCGAGTGTCATTCTTAATTAGGAAAATTTTCGGCCAATTTTCGATAAATTTTGTATAATTGTTATACGAGGTCAACTTCTTCTGAGTATTTATGATATTTTTAAATTAAGATGAGTACTATGATATCTTTTTCTTTGAATTTCCCGCCAGGAGAAAATTCGTTTCCCACCCTTTGGCGTGTCATTCTTAATTAGGAAAATTTTCGGCCAATTTTCGATAAATTTTGTATAATTGTTATACGAGGGCAACTTCTTCGGAGTATTTATGATATTTTTAAATTAAGATGAGTACTCTGTTATTCTTTTCTTTGAATTTCCCGCCAGGAGAAAATTCGTTTCCCACCCCTTTGCGTGTCATTGTTTCTATATCGCATAGAAATCTCTAAGCATACAAAAGTTAGGGACTACACGTGTTGACAAGACAGTGTGTTGATATCTAAGGTCCATGGCAGATAACGCGTGAAACACGAGAAAACTCATTAACACTACGCAATGTTTTAATTAAGGAAATTTTCGGCTAATTTTCGATAAATTTCGTATAATTGTTATACGATTTCAACTTCTTCGGAGTATTTATGGTATTTTTGAATAAAGGCACTGGATTATACCCAACGACTATACTATTAGTTCTATTCGAGCAACCGTGAGATCGATGGAAAGGTGTACGTGTAATTGGGCGTTCGATATCCGGATAATCGAGCTCGTCTGTAATAGAATATTTGACTTCGACTTTGCGAATGCAGCGGGGCAATATTTGAGCAGGGGTGTATTCTCGTATTTGAAAAAAGAAAGAAAAAAAAAATCGGAAAAAGGAAAAAAGGAGAGAGGGAGAAAATGAAAACGAAAGGAACACCGAAACCCCGAAGATAAATACCGGTTCGCGTTTTTCAAGCGAATTTGTGACCGGCAGCTGAAACTCGATCAACTACGATCATTTTCCGTCTTTTTCCCTTTATTTTTTCCCTCCCACCTCCACCCCCCTCCCGCCCAGTCGAACAGTTAGCTTTTGAGAACGAATCGCGCGAATCGAATTAATCGACTTTCGAATCGACTAATCAATCTGTCCTTCGGTGATTTATGAATTAGAAATAGAGGAGTCCGTTTGTGAATAGAGATAAAGAGGATCGGAGAAATAGAAAGAGAGAGTGAAGTGACGAGAGTGAAAGCGGCGACGAGTTTGGGGTAAAAATAAACTCGCGTTGAATAAAAATGAAACGAATATTTTTTAATATTTTTTAATGTTTGCCGGGATACCTTTTTATCTTTTAGAATCGATTTATTGGGGTCGCAGGAGTGTTTAATTATAGATTTTTATTTATTTTTAGTCGTGGGAATTTATATTAATAAAATTGCAAGTGTACCCTTAATATAGGTGTCTTCGTGATGCTGATGATTAAGTGGCTGAAAGAATAAGGAAATGAAATTAATTAGGATTGTTTCTAAATTCTTTTTCCTATGTTATAACATTCGCTATAGGAAATGGGGCTTTAATCGAAATTAATTGCAAAAATTTCTGCATCAAATGGAAGACCAAAAAATTGCAGTCATTAAATAAATAACGTTTAATAATAAAAGAAATATTCTTACTATAATAGAATACTATAAATATTCTTAATATAATAGTAAAGGATACGTGATCCGTGTTTGACTAAAATTAGTTACGATAATTCGCCATTTAGGCTAAAAATCGCGAAACAAATTCCATTTCCAAAATTAGTATTCCCTATAACGTCAACGACTATGAAGTTATTTATCGTTATAAAATAAATATTAGCGGTTTAGACTTATTGGACGTAGTATGAAAATAAAATATAAAATTCCATTTTGAAATTTCTCCCACCATTTTCACCTTTTATCAAGTGACTTTCTGTTTTATCCAATCCTTCGTGAGATCATCGTGAATATTAATAATATTAATAATTAATCTTTGACAAATATATTAAAAATAATATCAGAAAATGATATTAAAAATATTGCAAAATTTGTTTAAATATTTAATATTATTCCGCCATTTCTGTAATTACCTTCACGAGACTTGTACTTACATTTCGATTGATTCGCATTTTCGAAATGAAGACCCATGTAGAATTACACCTCGGAGCATTTTTTGGTACGATTAAAGCCACGAAATGGTCCAACTTGGTTTTACCAAACTTTAATTAAGAAAGCCGCAACGTCCTCGATTATAACCGGACACGGAGCCGTGATTTTCGCGAAAAATCGACCGAGTCGCCTGAAAATAAACCTCGCTCGTGTAAATAAAATATCCCGCCATTTTTAATATATTTTTTTTATCCCTGTTGGCGTTAACCGGTTTGAAAGCGAGTTCAAGAACCTGACTGCACGTGATCAAGAGATAGCATCGTACGATAATCCCGTAGAAACGTTTCCTATTATCATTTCTCATAATAGGTGTACAAAGGTCCAACCTTCACGTCGTCAACCAGGTGTACCTTGGGCGCGATTTTATTGCACACCGGTAACCTTGAGTAACCCTTCGTCAACTGGATCGTTGAACTCTCCTTGAAAAGCGAATTGCTCCTTGTCACCATATAGACTGAAAAATACATTATATTCCATTTAAAGCAACGAGCTGGATTTCAAGGAGATCACCTTAAGCTGCCACCTACGAACCAATCGTTGCGTCGTATTTATTTTCACGTTCACCACGAGACCATAATGTGGTACGAAGGTTGTCGCTGCACTAGTTTTATTATTGTTATCATTATTATTATTATTATTATTAATATTATTATTATTATTAATTTGGGATTTTTTTCTTTTCTTTCTTATTTTATTTTCGGTTAGATTTTAGAGGAATTTTATATTATTATTACGTGTGTGTGTGTGTGTGTGTGTTTGTGTATTCTCGTTGATTACTATAAGAGGGACAAAAAGATTTTGTTATAGGGAATTGCAGAGGAATAATAAATGTGTGTAAATTATAGTAAATGATTTATCGGAGTATTGGTACGATGCACGAGGAATTTTGATTTTGTTTTATATTTGGTGAATATTTGTTTAATGATATCGTACGTAATGGACTTTTATAATTTCGATATTTTATGTTTGCGAGCATAAGACAGATGGAAAAATGAAATACAAATGACAAGACTGTCGAGTCGCGACAATATGCAAATTTCACAGTAATTGCCTGGATTAATAAACGTATGATATTGCGACGTGTACATGTATTAAATTTATACCTCTGACAGAGTAACGAGGGACCATTCAAACCACTTTTTAGAATTCGCATTAGTTTTATGAAATATTCTAGGAAATGATTTTTTGATATCGCATGTGACTCGCGTGGTATACGAGCTGAGATTTATCTTCAATGGCACAAACAACGTGTCGGTCTCGTAGATCATTTGTAACCACTTCCTTATATACAGCAAAATCATGTTATCTCTGTACCACTTCCTTTTCAATTATTTTAGAAATTAAACTTGGATTAGAAGAATTCGAATTATCTAAAAATTGAAGAATTCGGATATATATCGAGTCGAAAATTTAAAAAAATTTCAATGCACTTTGAATCTAAAATTAAAAAGCTTCCAATACACTTTGAAAATAAAATTTAAAAAATTCGAATATACCTTGAATCCAAAATTTAAAAAATTTGAGTGCACTTCGAATCCAAAATTTAAAAAATTCAAATACACTTCGAGTCCAAAATTAAAGCAATTCGAATACACTTTGAACTCAAAATTAAGAAAATTCAAATACACTTCGAGTCCAAAATTAAAGCAATTCGAATACACTTCGAATTCAAAATTAAGAAAATTCGAATACACTTCGAATTCAAAATTTAAAAAATTCAAATACACTTCGAGTTCAAAATTAAAGCAATTCGAATACACTTCGAATTCAAAATTAAGAAAATTCGAATACACTTCGAATTCAAAATTTAAAAAATTCAAATACACTTCGAGTCCAAAATTAAAGCAATTGGAATACACTTTGAACCCAAAATTAAGAAAATTCGAATACACCTCGAACCCAAAATTAAGAAAATTCGAATACACCTCGAATCCAAAATTTAAAAAATTCAAATACACTTCGCGTCCAAAATTAAAGCAATTCGAATACACTTGGAACCCAAAATTAAGAAAATTCAAATACACATGGAAACCAAAATTAAAAAAATTCGAATATACTTCGTATCCAAAATTTAAAAAATTGGAATCGAAAATTTGAAAAATTCGATTGCACTTCGAGTCCAAAATCAAAGAATTCGAATACACTTGGTATCCAAAATTAAAAAAAATTCAAATACACCTCGCGTCGAAAAAGTAATACAATAACACCCTGAAAACAAAACTCACCTGAGTCGTAAATTCGCGCGATTCAAGTTCCTCTGGGCGGGAGAATAAATCCTAACTACGTTGACCAGAACTTAAATGAGAGTGGCGCGGATGTTAGGCTCTTTAAAACGCCTTGCGTCCCGCGCGGTTGTAATTTCGTGTTTGATAAAAAACGAGGTTGTTTATTTAAATTTTCGTTTTCGTTGGTGGTATACGGGACCGATTACCATTATCAACCGGGCGCGTTAAGCGCGCTCGTATCCTCCAGGATTCCGGTGATGCACGACCCGCGGCGCTTTTAAATATCGCGCGTTTAAATATTCCGAACGGTAAGATTTAAAAAGCTTATATATCACTGGCGCGCATTTTAACCGCATTCTGCATTAATTCTCGCCGTTTACCATTCGCATTTTACGCAATTACGCGCGTCCATAAAGTATCGCCCTTTTCAGAGATACGACCGCGTGGATATAGTTATTCCAGCCGTTGTCTTGCGTTTAAACCGATTCGAATATCGATTTCGAATTAATACAATATATTTGAAAATACAGTCTTTGTGATCTCCATGAAAATTCCCAAGCGTTATACAACTTATTATCGCGACTTTAAATATTATGCGAATGTCGGAAAAATCCCGCGAATAGAAATTAATTGTATTATTATCCTTCGTGGTAATATATCGTATCCTTCCCTTTTCAATTCCAATTATTAATCTAATATCATGCACGATAACATTATGCACAACAGGTGGTGATTAATGTACCATAAACGCGTCTTAAATAATAATAACATATATAAATATATATTTATTTGCATATTATTTAAAATACATCTATTTCTATCTGAACGAAAATTAACGTCAATTCTCTCTCTCTAATTTAAAATAAATATTTCAAATAGGTTACCAACAATTTTTCAAAAACACCACTAAAATATCCAAAACCACTATACCCTCACCATGAAAACTAATTACAATAAAAAGTATTTTCAGCTATATTTGCGTATTACTTAAGATACATGTTCCTATCTAAACGAAAATTAACGTCAATTCCCTCTCTCCAATTTAAAATAAATATTTCGAATAAGTTACCAACAATATTTCAAAAGCACCACTAAAATACCCAAAGCCACTATACCCTCGCCATGAAAACCAACTACAACAAAAAGTATTTCCAACTCCATGGTTAAAAATAATTTCGCACTCGCTTGCTTCTAAAAAATTTTCCCAAAAATCACAGCAAACTCTTGCTACCCTAATTTCCACCACCCCAATTAACTCCATTAAACGCACTCCGCTAATCACCCATCGAATCCAACTTCCTCTATTCACCCACCCAGAAACATCGCACGGAAAGCACTCGTAAGCCACGAAGAAAGGCCATCCCAAAAAGTCGAAGAAGGAAAAATAAAAATAAATAAAAACAACATACCCCGGTGTCCGTCAGCTAAACCACGGTCCTCCTTCGGCAAAGACGAAGCCAGTCCCGCGTTCCATCTTGAGATTCGCCGCGTGACGAGGGTCGGTTGGTGCAAGGGAGACACCCTCGTGGCTCGTGCGACGAGGGTGGAAAAACTCATATCCCCTAATGAAGTAAAACGGGACGTCGTGCCGGCGTCTGTGTGTACGTGAGCCGAGGAAGAGGGTGAACGGGAGCGAGGGTGAAAGAGCAGGAGGAAGAAGAAGAAGAAGAAGGGTGAAACGCGGCGGTGGAAAAGGAGCAAGGGGTGCGCGCCAACGAGTGCGAGCGAGAGGGTCGTATTGGTTGCCACACGGGAGCGAGAGAGACGGAGACACGCGGAGCGGATAAAGACGAAGAGACAAACGCGGGAAAAGAAGGCGAGGTACACGTGCTTGAAAGAGAGACGCGATACATACTCGACAGTGACGAAGCACCCTTCATTCTGGAGGGAGCAGGAGGCGGAATCGAAGGAACGGTGGTCGCCGGGAGAGAGAGAGGGAGAGTACACCAGCTACGAGGGTGAGATGATAGCAGCGACGTGGAACGGGGTGGAGCGCCAAATGAGATGGGGTGGGTGTGCGCGCGAGAGTCAAAGATTTCCCCTTCCACCCTCCTCCCTCTTTCACTCCGCTTTCTTTTCGAAATTTCGAACGATCTCGACGGGTCACGCGTACAGCTGAAAATCATTTCGGGGATGACTACGCGTCTTTTGACGATTCTCATCCAGATGTAAGAGCCGGTTTTTATTTCTTTTTGACTCGGATGTCGATGGATTTTGTAATGGAATTGTTGGGATTACTCGCGTTCTTTATTGAAATCATGTTCTTCCATTTTGGATTTTTCACAATGTGTCATTCCGGGGATGACTAAGCGCTACGCGTCTTTTGACGATTTTCATCCAGATGTAAGAGCTGGTTTTTATTTCTTTTTGACCGAGATGTCGGTGGATTTTGTAATGGAATTGTTGGAATTACTCGCGTTGTTCTATTATTCTTATATATATTCTTCCATTTTTGGATTTTTTACAATGCGTGATAAAATGGTAACAGGCTTTACAATTTACAATTTACCGTTTCTCGAATAACTTCGAAGCGGTGTATCTCGGGAAGAGAAAATCGTCCGATTATAAATCAAATTTGATTTTATAGAGGAAGATTAGTACCATTCGAGAGGGTTGATAAAAATATTGCAAAAGGATTACTATCCTTGGAATATTTTCATAAAAATAGCAAAATTCGATATTTTCTATTCATTTATTTATTTCATAAACCATGAATGGTAAGCAATTTTTCCTGGCAGATTCGACACGGGAATATAGGTAAGGAGTATTTTCTATTTTCTAAAAATATAAATTCTTTGATCTGTTGTTTGCTGAGTATGCTACTAAGTAAGGATTACTATCCTTGGAATATTTTTATAAAAATAGCAAAATTCGATACTCTTTATTTATTTATTTATTTATTTCATAAACCATGGATGATAAGCAATTTTTGCTGACAGATTCGACATGGGAAAATAGGTAAGGAGTATTTTCCATTTTCGAAAAATATAATCTTCTTGATCTGTTTTTTGCTAAGTATGCTACCATTTCGACCATTCTTCGCGTAAACGCGAGTGAAACTTGTAGGAAGAAATGCAAACTGTAGTTAATATTCCTCTGTATTATTAAAGTCCAAGCACATTATACGAATACATATGTAACATATGCATACAGTATATCAGTTTCAAGAAACAGCGAAAACTACAGGCCGTGCTATTATTTTGTCGCGCACTGTAGTTGGATTTTTGGAAACACGCGTATTTCACTTTTGGCACGAGGAACCCCGTTTACTATAATAACGAGCCTAACTCGATGTGAGCTTTTCACGTCAAACTCCATAGAGACGAATTATATTTACATTAAAATTATAATTAAAATTATATTTAATATGCTAGAAATTTGTAAATAATTTTACAATGCACAGTGTCGCAGAATTAACCCTTTGCACTCGATATTTTCGTCACAGAAAAATAGTAATTCGAAGATTTACTGTCACAAAATCGACGATATTTTTAAAACGTATGCAAATTGAGACATAGAATTATTTTAAATATTTGAAATTTGATATATTAATTAAAATCCGATTAAATGGCGACTGAGGGTCGTCCCTCAACTGAAAAGGGTTAAATCATAGTGCAGGTGTTAATTGTTAGCTTTAATTTGTTTCATTTAAATAAATTCGTGGCGTGATTGTGTATATAGATTAAATTATAAATTAATAAATAAATGATTGTTTTATAATTCTCGCGGATAATGATGCGTGATTTTTGTCGAATTAATTACGTTGTCAGAGATAGGTGAATTCGAGTGGTCGCGATAGATGGATCACCCTGTATAAGTTTATCTTCCTCGTCGATTTATCTCGATAATAAATTTATCTTCATTGTGCTACTGTAATTATTATTCCAGCAATTATTAATGCCTAGACTTCGAATTGGTGCAGAGCACTGTAATTAATTACACTTCTATTCTCCGGGATCGAAAATAAATCCCGGAAAAATCGAGGGTTAATAAAACGAGCTTTAAATGTTGTTTTCATTCGCGGGAGCGTTGAAAGATTGTTTGAAAAAGGAAAAAGATTAACGATCGTAAATTATCGGATTTATCGGATCGATCATTATTCGTATTAATTGCTCGTTATATTAATTGGAGAATGGTACTTTTCAATATTAATAGGATGATCCGTTGGTGCCGTTTGTTTGTGGAGCACTAAAGATTTCTTGGTGAGGAAAAATTACGTTACTGACTCGACTTGCTGCATTTTATTTAGCCCATGGCACCTTTTAATACTAACAGAACGATCTTCTAATGCTTCCTTCCCTTTCTTCCTGGTTAAAGGTTTCCTCGAAGCAAAATTAATCGACGTAAATTCCTCGATTTATTGCTTCGATTATTGTTTACATTAATTACTCGTTAGATTAATTGGGGAATGGCACTTTTCAACATCGATGCAATGATCTTGCCTTGCTCGGCGAAGATTTTTCAGAAGGGAAATTAATGGCCACGAGTTAGTGGATTTATCGGCTGGATCCCTGTGTGTATTAATTACTCGTTATATTAATTGGAGAATAGCACTCTTTAATATTAATGAAACGATGACTTAATCCTCCGGGATGAGTAATTAACGCGAACTTTCGTACCGTACCTGTCACGAGCCAGTCGGCCATCTTTGCCTTCGAAAACTTCACCCCGACTCGTGTCAAAAATTATAAAAATTTCGAAAACTTCTTCGTACGTAACAAACTAACCAATAATTTCCAGGGAAAAATTTCTAATTTCAAAGAATCCCAACGAAAAAAGGAAATTTTTGTCATCTGACACTTGGTAATAAAATAAAATTAAATTAAAAATCACCCCCGAGTACCAGGGAAGTGGATCCAGAAACTAACCAGTAATTTCCAGTCAAAGATTTCTAATTTCAAAGATTCCCAACGAAGAAGGGAAATTTCTGTCATCGGATACTTAGTAGAAAAATAAAAGAAAATTAAAAATCACCCCCGAATACCAGGGAAGTGGATCCAGAAACTAACCAATAATTTCCAGTCAAAAATTTCTAATTTCGAAGATTCCCAACGATAAAGGGAAATTTTTATCATCCGACGCTTGGTAATAAAATGAAAGAAAATTAAAAATCACCCCCGAGTACCAGGAAAGTGTATCCAGAATCTAATTGATAATTTCCAGTCAAAAATTTCAAATTTCAAAAATTCCTAACGAAAAAGGGAAATAAAAATTTCTAATTTCAAAGATTCCCAACGAAAAAAGGAAATTTTTGTTATCTGACACTTGGTAATAAAATAAAATTAAATTAAAAATCACCCCCGAGTACCAGGAAAGTGTATCCAGAAACTAATTGATAATTTCCAGTCAAAAATTTCAAATTTCAAAAATTCCCAACGAAAAAGGGAAATAAAAATTTCTAATTTCAAAGATTCCCAACGAAAAAAGGAAATTTTTGTCATCTGACACTTGGTAAGAAAATGAAAGAAAATTAAAAATCACCCCCGAATATCAGCAAAGTGGATCCAGAAATTAACCAATAATTTCCAGTAAAAAATTTCTAATTTCAAAGCTACCCAACGAAAAAGGGAAATTTCTGTCGTCGGATACTTAGTAAGAAAATGAAAGAAAATTAAAAATCACCCCCGAGTAGCAGAGAAGTGAATCCAGAAGCTGTTTTTAGGGAAACGAAAAGGTGTAACGTAAAAGTATACGCGTCTAGACGAACGCTTCTACTTTATTTTCTCCGAAACGGAAGAAATGGTAATTACGAAAGTGATGTAAATAAAAAATCCGGGAAAAATTACTCCATCCTTTGTTTCGTGTTACACGTGTTCGCGATGTAACGGAATAAAACTGTTTTCCGTAAAACGGCAAAAAAATGAGATGGTTAAATTCATTTCGCAGCTTTTTCCTGACTACATATTCGAAGGTACGAAAATTTAAATATTTCACGTATTACAATATATATATTTTTTAATCACCGACATTAATAGGGACTTCGACAAATCCCTCAGAATTTTCTCGAATTCTTGCGACGTAGAAAACAGTGGAAAATCAAGCAGGAAAATTATGCCGAAGATTAAAACCATTATTAACCCATTTGCATCATTAAGCGGAATAATCCACACGTAATAACTGTTGCTCATTTACGATATTTTAAATTTATTTATCGTACAGCTGTGTAAAAGAATAAATATTTATATTACAAACGATTTTATTTTAAAATATGTATAATTTTTGGATTCCATCAAAAGCGTGGAAGAAAATTTGCATCTTTAGAGCGTTGATGCAAATGGGTAGCAGTTAATATTTTAATCCGATATTCTAGTACTCTATTCTACTCTAGTATAAATTTACTCTAGTATACTCTGATATACTTTATTCTAGCATAAATAACAAAGTCCGTATCAATTATTTGTGAGTTTGCTGTTTAACAATTATATATTTATTACAAATTATAATATACACACGTCACGTAAAAATTACAACGATTAGGTATGTGTGGTGAAATTTCTCTTAATACTATTATTATCTCGTCACTGTTCACTTTCACGCTTTTCATTACAAACTGACTCTTCTCACAACATATTGGTTCTGACCTATGACAATTGCACAATACCACGCATTCTAGATCTTCCACTCCCACTTCCAAAAACATACATATCTACATTCGTGCCATCACTCGACCTCGCACACTTGCATTCACGCTAATAAAACCAAATCCACATTATTCGCCCTATTAAAATTAAAATTAAAATTAAAATTAAAATTAAAACTAAAAAATTAAACAAAATTAAAATAAATAAAACACAGGAAACTGGATAAAATTGTAGTGATATGGTTATCATAGAATCAGCGGTATGAGAATGAGGAATGTTTGTGTGGAAGGATGACTGTGACGAATGTGTAAACAATATGTGATCTATGATTTGTGTATATTATGGTAGAAGTAGAGGGGAGCGAGCGAGAGTCACGAAAAGACAGTCAGTACGTTAACGTCCATCATAACACGAAGACATCGAATATAAGAGAAACATAGAGAGATAGTGTATCGCAGAGAGAAGCAATCACATTTTATGGGATTTAGTTTTCTTTTTTTCGTCCTACTGTCTTGTGTGCCGTAGTTTAACACTTTCACTGCCAGGTTGGTCATATATGACCGGCCACGGTTCCTCTTGTGACGTCACGGTGGTCATTGGTGACAAGAGCGCATGAACTACTTAAACTACATTGAACAATATTAATTGAAAATTGATAGTTAGTGCATTTTGAATACAACCTCTAATTAGAAGATACTTTGAAACAAAAAGTGCCCCATTGAAGAATTCAAAATTTTTATTGGAACATCAAAGAAATATTAGAACAAATCTTGCATCTAGCAGTGCACACCCATGGCGTCCTGAGGGAAACGTGTGATTTCGTGACTGCCAAAGGGTTAAATAAAAATTTGTCATTTGGTCCACTTGCTTATAAAAATACCCTATCCAAAGTTGCTATATTTTCGAAAATTGCTTCACCCTATTGCAGTCACCCCTACGATCCACCCCTGCGGAATTCTCGGTAGGAAAAATTCCTCGGAAAGTTAGCAAGCGGTCGAAAACTGGGAAATAGCGGACTGCTGATCCGCAGGTCGGATCGATGGCGGTGACATTAGTTGGATGGGTAAATTAACAAGAAACAGCGTAGGACAAGCGTCCATTACCAGCGATCGATGGCCGAAAACGAGGCGAGTTCGGCGTGGATTGAAATTATTCCCGGTTGCCGGGCGAAATTATTCCGGCACGCCGCATAACGTCCCAGAATTCTTGACTCCTTTGTCCGAAACGACGTCTGAAATCGTAAAACTGCACTCAATTAAAGGGTTAGACCGCTCGTCAAACGTTACTGCCCACTTGCTGCGGGACGTTCGTTCCGTCTGGTCGCGATAACGCTCGTCGCAATAAACCCGGGGCCATCGAGCACATAGCCGTGTATATAGAACGTGTCTATATGTACAATAAACCTGGAATACCGTCTAGGTATATGCCAGGTGTAACGCGAGTTCTACGTGTCGTAGGAAGCTCGAGGACGCCGAGGCTAGGGGATGATCGTTGCTTCTCGCGTATTAATCCTCTGTCTCGTGATTTTTTCCCTGTTTTTTGGATCCAGTGGTCTGTCGTGCTCGTTACAGTCGTCGCACGAGCGGAATAGTCGATGTGGAATTGTAATAATAATTCCATGGCTGTGTTTAGTTTTGCTCCAGCGATCTTCGAGTTGCGAGGGTTTATTTCTTATTCGTAGGGCTGCGACGAAGCTAACACGTCGTGGATTCTTGCTGACGAATTTGGTGATTATAAGCTGATATTTTAATCAGGGATCATAATTTATTTCATGGGTTTTGGATAGAGACGATTCGAGGAGTTATCCTGGATGGAAGAGGTATATGGTGGTTGATTAAAATTGTATACTACTTTGACAAATTTTTTGGAATCAAATCATAGTGCAAGGGGGTGAGTGCTTGTTTCATGGGGTGAAGAGAAGTGTTTTTTGATGTAAAATTACAGACTACATTATTTTGACGAATTTTTTGGAATTAAATCGTAGTGCAAGGGATTGATTACTTGTTTCATGGCGTGAAGAGAAATGTTTTTTGATGTAAAATTATATTCCACTTTGAGGAATTTTTTGAAATTAAATCGTAGTTCACTTTAATCAGGGATCACAATTTATTTCACGGGTTTTGGATAAAGACGATTCGAGGAGTTATCTTGGATGGAAGAGGTATATGGTGGTTGATTAAAATTGTATACTACTTTGACGAATTTTTTGGAATTAAATCGTAGTTCAAGGGGTTTTTTACTTGTTTCATGGAGTGAAGAGAAATGTTCCTTGATGTAAAATTGCGGATAATTAATTGAAATCTTTTGAAGAAATAATAGGTGTGAATTATCATGGATGATTTATTAGAGCAATATAAATATTCATTAAGAAATTTTGACATTTCATATTTGACAAATTTTTATGTTTCATTTTAATAAATATTGCATTCCTCGTAGATCATATATCGAATTGATCAAGGATACAGAAAATTTTGAAAACGATCTGTCTATAAACTCTTCAAATTTTGTTATTAATATATTTTGTGTATTTTATTCGATAATTTTATATTCAATTAATTGCTCAAATATTTTCTCTTAATTGCACGATATATAGAGAATATATACCACCATACGTTTTCCATGACATGATATACCAGAGACGTCATTCAACGTCAAGGGGTTGGAACGAAATTTAGACTGATTAAAATAGGGGTGACATAGGGTACCATCGAAAATTTCTTATAAAAGACGCCTTCGTGCGAATTATCCAAGAGACATCTCTGAGAAAATTGCTTCGAGTCACGATCCACGTAGTCTAAAGAAAACATTAGTAAGCGTGGAGGTCGCAATTTAATCTCGAATATGCATACTTAATTCGCATTAGTCATGTTTGAACTGTAACCAGTATCGCGACTTAACACTTCAAGTCATGGGGTTAACGGTCAACTATCGCGTGGATCAAGTTCTTAAATTATTTCGCCTCGTTTCTTCTATATTTCCTTTCATTTTGGAAGAAAAATTTCAAAAATTTATAAATTTCGTAAAACACGAAACAACTTCGCAAATTTTATTTAAAAATCCGGAAAGAATATTGAAAAAGAAAAATTCATATATATATAAATATTCACTAGGAATATTAAACTAATAGACCATTTCAGCAAATTCTATTCAAAAAATTGTAGAAACGTTTTAAAAATCAATAATTCTGAAAAAGAAATATTTGATATGTTTATACGAGTCATATTCACAAGACTTGTATACAAATTCGAGTTTCATTTTCACTTTGGAATCGTTCCCACCGAGACACGTCGCGATAACACGAGAGGTCCATTTACAATTTCCAGTAATCTGAAATCAGCATTTATTGCGGTTATTTCACATATGAGGGGTGGCGGAGGGGGGTGTAAAGAAACGTGACAGGTCATTTAGAGATAAAAAAGAGCGAAGCTTAATATTTGACTCTCCCAGCAGTGGCAACTATCTTCTCTATTGCGATCCTAATTATTTAATATCGAATAAGTATTACTAATTATCCGATTTATTAACCCTGTATTTTCACAATGGGAATCGGGGAGCTAATTAAGAAGGAGCGAAGCTTAAAATTTAACTGGCGGCTTCCCAGCAGTGACAACTATATTTTTTGTAACGATGCTAATTATTTAATATCGAACAAATATTATAAATTATCCGATTTATTAACCCTATATTTTCACAATGGGAATCGAGGAGTTAATTAAAAAGGTGCGAAGCTTAAAATTTGATTCTCAGCTCTCCCAGCAGTGACAACTATATTTCCTGTAAAGATACTAATTATTTAATATCGAATAAGTATTATAAATTATCCAATTTATTAATCCCAAATTTTCACATGGAAATTGTGGAGCCAATTAAAAAGAAACGAAGCTTAAAATTTAACTCTCAGCTCTCCCAGTAGTGACAACTATCTTCTCCGTAACCATTCTAACTATTTAATATCGAATAAATATTACGAACTGTTCGATTTATTAACCCTATATTTTCACGATGAAAATCGCGGTGCTAATTAAAAAGGAGTGAAGCTTAAAATTTGACTCCCAATTCTCCCAGCAGTGACAACTATATTTTCTGTAATCATTCTAATTATATAATATCGAATAAATATTACTATTTATCCGATTTATTAACCCAATATTTTTGCAATGGAAATCGCGGAGCTAATTAAAAAGGAACGAAGCTTAAAATTTGACACCCAGCTCTCCCAGCATTGAGAACTATATTTTCTGTAGCGATGTTAATTATTTAGCGTCGAGTAAATATTACAAATTATCCGATTTATTAACACTGTATTTTCACAATGGAAATCGCGGGGCTAATTAAAAAAGAGCGAAGCTTAAAATTCGACTCTCAGCTCTCCCAGCAGTGACAACTATATTTCCTGTAACGACGCTAATTATTTAATATCGAATAAATACTACGAACTGTCCAATTTATTAACCCTGTATTTTCCTATGGAAATCGCGGTGCTAATTAAATATCGTTACGATCGAAGCTAGCTTATTGCAAATTACACGAGGGTTAAATACGTGTCTAATTTCGCTCGATGCCTGTTTCACGATGGTTATTTCACCCGAGGTCGTATCCAGACCAAACGCTCGGCTTTTATGAACTATTCGAGGTTCGAGCTAGTAAGGAAACCTCTATCTTCATATTCGACGAATTTAATTAAAGCCTCTGATCCGGGCTGACATAAAAATCATGCTCTCCCGTAACGCGTCGCTATTGTCACCGGCGGACAATTTTATCAAAACTTCGGAACTATGGTCTATTAAAAAACTTTGCAAATAATGTTAATTAAAGGGGTAGTTTATACTCCTCGTTACGCGCTGCACGATTTTTTAACGGCCTTGCGAACATCCAGTCGACGCGAATATTAACACTATGACATGTACTGACATAGGGTATACATAAATATTTAAACAATAATAATTAAAAATCAAAATTTGGAAAATTGGAATTTTGGAAAAAAGATTTTTCATGTCCATTGCTATTTATTTTCGCTATACTACTTTATCCTTATATAATATACAATACATATACAAATACATTTCATAAAAATAGTTACAATTCTATTCGAATGAAATTCGAGAATTCTGAAACCACTAATTATAATACAGTTATGATTCATTATAGCGCGAAATTCTAGCGTCTATTATAGTAGTATGTACCTAGTATACATACAATATATTAATATTGGTATACCAATATCAGCATAGTTGTAGTAGTATTAATATCAGCTATTATTATTCTCTGATAAACAGTGCCACTATTAAGGGTCCACGATATTTCAAATACCTTTTTCCCGCGCAAAATGGCACCGCTGGAATTATTTGAAAAGGCAAGATTTCGCGGTGAAAAAGGAAAGGAAAATAAAATAAAAGAAGGAAGATAAAAAAGAAAGGAGAGATTCCTCCTCGGAACGCTGGATTCGTCGGCATGGGTGTTACATTGGCGCAGGAACCGATGGAGGAAGAGAACCGAGCGAAAATCCATCGATCGGCTAATAAACGACGTTGTTCATCGATCATCCCCCGACGTGGTGCAAAACGGATTTGCAAGGATAAAAAAGTGGACGCGCGGGCGAAAAAACGAGCGGCTCGCGTGGCTGTGCCGAATTTTCCCGTGAAAAGGGACACGGCGAAGTGACAGGTGCCACGGGAACGCCATCAAGGTCGACCATGACCCTCTCGAGGCGTTTACTTTCGCTCATCGATCGTCACGGCAGTTTCGTGTTTTCGGGACATTGACCGTTCGCAGATGTACCCCGGGAGAGGAAAAAGAAAGGGATGGAGAGAGCGTTGGGGCGCTGTTAGGGAAATAATCGAAGCCGAGGACAGTTTCTGGCGAACGTGCCGGGGGTGGAGGGAGAATTCTTGAGGCGATAGGGGTGGCCTCGCTGGAATGCCGTGTCAGTATACCGTGGAATGGGGTGTATGTAACGTTTCGTCGTAATTCAGGGGTTATTTTTATTTATTTGACAGTATTGATAAATGGATAACAGAAATACTATGTAGCTGATGGTATAGTAGTACTATCTAAATGAGAGAATTATCATTGTGTAATGGTTTGCTGTAAACCAGGGGTAATTTTGTTTTTATTATTTATTTGATACTATTGTAAAATGGATAATAAAAATACTATATAATCGAGGGTATAATAGTACTTTCTAAGTTAGGTAATTATCATTGTGTAATGGTTTGTTGTAACTGAGGGGTAATTTTATTTTTATTATTTATTTGATACTATTGTTAAATGGATAACAAAAATACTATATAATCGAGGGTATAATAGTACTTTCTAAGTTAGGTAATTATCATTGTGTAATGGTTTGTTGTAACTGAGGGGTAATTTTATTTTTATTATTTATTTGATACTATTGTTAAATGGATAACAAAAATACTATATAATCGAGGGTATAATAGTACTTTCTAAGTTAGGTAATTATCATTGTGTAATGGTTTGTTGTAACTGAGGGGTAATTTTATTTTTATTATTTATTTGATACTATTGTTAAATGGATAACAAAAATACTATATAATCGAGGGTATAATAGTACTTTCTAAGTTAGGTAATTATCATTGTGTAATGGTTTGTTGTAACTGAGGGGTAATTTTATTTTTATTATTTATTTGATACTATTGTTAAATGGATAACAAAAATACTATATAATCGAGGGTATAATAGTACTTTCTAAGTTAGGTAATTATCATTGTGTAATGGTTTGTTGTAACTGAGGGGTAATTTTATTTTTATTATTTATTTGATACTATTGTTAAATGGATAACAAAAATACTATATAATTGAGGGTATAGTAGTACTTTCTAAGTTAGGCAATTATCATTGTGTAATAGTTTGTCGTAATCCTAGGATAATTTTATTTTTATTTTTAATTTGATACTATTGTTAAATGGATAATAAAAATACTATATAACCAATGGTATGATAGTACTCTCTAAGTTAGGCAATTATCATTGTGTAATAGTTTGTCGTAATCCTAGGGTAATTTTATTTTTATTTTTAATTTGACACTATTGTTAAATGGATAATAAAAATACTATATAACCAATAGTATGATAGCACTCTCTAAGTTAGGCAATTATCATTGTGTAATAGTTTGTCGTAATCCTAGGATAATTTTATTTTTATTTTTAATTTGACACTATTGTTAAATGGATAATAAAAATACTATATAACCAATGGTATAATAGTACTCTCTAAGTTAGGTAATTATCATTGTGTAATAGTTTGTCGTAATTGAGAGGTAATTTTATTTTTATTATTTATTTAACGCTATTGTTGAAAAAATATTGTACTATCTAACAGCAGTTACTATTGACTAATGTTTTGTCGTAATATAGGGGTAATTTTATCTTTATTATTTGTTTGATGCTATTATTAAATGGATAACAAAAATACTATATAACCGATGGTATGATAGTACTTTCTAAGTGAGATAATTATCATTGTGTAATAGTTTGTCGCAGTCGAGAGGTAATTTCATTTTTATTATTTATTAATTTATTTATTATTGTTGAAAAAATATTATACTATTTGATAGTTATTATTGGGTAATGTTTTGTCGTAATATAGGGGTAATTTTATTTTTGTACTTTGTATTGTATTTTGTACATATACTATTTTATTTAAAATACTATTGTTAAATCGATAACAAAAATACCGTGTAACTCATAGTATAATAGAACTATCTAGCTGAGGTAATTATTATTACATAGTATTTTGTCGTAATTTTATTAGGGGTAATTTTATTTTTGTTATTTTGTTACAACAAAATAACTCGATATAAAGTAGAATAATTTTAATAGACACAGTATCGTGTGTAATATATTTGCAATATAATTATGTTACTTTGGATAATAATTAGGCGACTTTGTAAGGGTATTGAGATAGTGATTTTCGGTATCTTCGCATAAAACGAAATAATTTTAACAGGTAAAATGTCATGCGTGATACATTCGCGGTATAATTATTTGTAATATCACGTTACTTATGATAATAATTAGGTGATTTTTTTGAGGAACCTGGGGTGGTAATTTCGAGTGTCTCGATATAAAATGAAATAATTTCAAACGGATTTAATGTTATAACAACGTTACTAATAACGATACTTACGAGAATGATTAGGCAGTTTATGAATAACTCGAGGTGGTAATTTTCAATGTCTCGATGTAAAATAAAGTAATTGTGATATAATACGGTATTATAATAATCACGATAATTTCGATACAATAAAGTATAGGTTGTGATATTCTTACAGCATTACTTACAACGTTGCGATACTTATAACAGTAATTAGGCAGTTTATGAATAACCCGAGGAGGGAATTTTGAACGTCTAATGATATAAAATAAAATAATTTTAATAAAGTACGATACATTGAATACCTACACAATGACATACTGATACAGCAGCATATTATACATTACAAAAATATTTCAACCTTTCCATCGCTATTACAAAATATCATAGTTTATAATAACTATACTCTAACATAATTTCCTCTATCATATCACATATCAATAATTGCAAATTATATACAGCTCTAAATATTTTTAAAATTAACTGTATATACTTGTTTTATGTTATTAACCCTTTGCTCTCGACGATTTTTTCGTTACAGAAGAATAGTAATTCGAAGACTTTCTGTCATAGAGTCGACGATATTTTTAAAATGAGAAATCATATGCAAATTAAGACGTAGAATTATTTTTCTACAACATTTCACACATCATTAGGTAATTTTAAATTTGATATATTAATTAACGTCGATCATTAGAATCTGATTAAATGGTGACTGAAAGTCACCTCTCGAGTGCAAAGGGTTAATCTAACTATACTAATGCAATAGTAGTTATCCTGACATTAAGCAATGTTTTTATTCTAATAGTAATAAAAATTATGTTTTGTTAAATTATAATTAAATTATTATATATATTGTAAATAAAAATTATTCTTTTTAGCTGACATAATTTGTTGCTAAATAGAGCTGATTTTTGATTAATTTTCGCACAGGTATTACGAACGACGCGCAAAATGGCGTCGACACGTTTTCTCGGGCGATTAAAAAAGCGCGGGAAAAATTGCGGCGCTAAGGGAAATCGAAAGCCGTTGGTGGAAAAATACGGGAAGATTAACAGGGGTGGAAAGTCGATGGGTAATCGCGGCGGTAATTGAAATAAAGCTTCTGTTATCTGGACGACGCGAAGCGTCCTCGATGCGTTATTAATGCGCGACGTTTGCGCTGCGCTCACGCGGTTTCCACCCGCGCATTATTTATCGCCGGGAATATTAATTTTCGCTGCACGCCGCTGCATCGCGACCGATTAATCGATAACGTTCGATGATACTAACCGCCACGCATAAGTCTCCGTGACTCTTTCGAATTTTAATCCCCGACTTCTGGATAATAAAAATACTATATAACCAATAGTATGATAGCACTCTCTAAGTTAGGCAATTATCATTGTGTAATAGTTTGTCGTAATCCTAGGATAATTTTATTTTTATTTTTAATTTGACACTATTGTTAAATGGATAATAAAAATACTATATAACCAATGGTATAATAGTACTCTCTAAGTTAGGTAATTATCATTGTGTAATAGTTTGTCGTAATTGAGAGGTAATTTTATTTTTATTATTTATTTAACGCTATTGTTGAAAAAATATTGTACTATCTAACAGCAGTTACTATTGACTAATGTTTTGTCGTAATATAGGGGTAATTTTATCTTTATTATTTGTTTGATGCTATTATTAAATGGATAACAAAAATACTATATAACCGATGGTATGATAGTACTTTCTAAGTGAGATAATTATCATTGTGTAATAGTTTGTCGCAGTCGAGAGGTAATTTCATTTTTATTATTTATTAATTTATTTATTATTGTTGAAAAAATATTATACTATTTGATAGTTATTATTGGGTAATGTTTTGTCGTAATATAGGGGTAATTTTATTTTTGTACTTTGTATTGTATTTTGTACATATACTATTTTATTTAAAATACTATTGTTAAATCGATAACAAAAATACCGTGTAACTCATAGTATAATAGAACTATCTAGCTGAGGTAATTATTATTACATAGTATTTTGTCGTAATTTTATTAGGGGTAATTTTATTTTTGTTATTTTGTTACAACAAAATAACTCGATATAAAGTAGAATAATTTTAATAGACACAGTATCGTGTGTAATATATTTGCAATATAATTATGTTACTTTGGATAATAATTAGGCGACTTTGTAAGGGTATTGAGATAGTGATTTTCGGTATCTTCGCATAAAACGAAATAATTTTAACAGGTAAAATGTCATGCGTGATACATTCGCGGTATAATTATTTGTAATATCACGTTACTTATGATAATAATTAGGTGATTTTTTTGAGGAACCTGGGGTGGTAATTTCGAGTGTCTCGATATAAAATGAAATAATTTCAAACGGATTTAATGTTATAACAACGTTACTAATAACGATACTTACGAGAATGATTAGGCAGTTTATGAATAACTCGAGGTGGTAATTTTCAATGTCTCGATGTAAAATAAAGTAATTGTGATATAATACGGTATTATAATAATCACGATAATTTCGATACAATAAAGTATAGGTTGTGATATTCTTACAGCATTACTTACAACGTTGCGATACTTATAACAGTAATTAGGCAGTTTATGAATAACCCGAGGAGGGAATTTTGAACGTCTAATGATATAAAATAAAATAATTTTAATAAAGTACGATACATTGAATACCTACACAATGACATACTGATACAGCAGCATATTATACATTACAAAAATATTTCAACCTTTCCATCGCTATTACAAAATATCATAGTTTATAATAACTATACTCTAACATAATTTCCTCTATCATATCACATATCAGTAATTGCGAATTATATACAGCTCTAAATATTTTTGAAATTAACTGTATATACTTGTTTTATGTTATTAACCCTTTGCTCTCGACGATTTTTTCGTTACAGAAGAATAGTAATTCGAAGACTTTCTGTCATAGAGTCGACGATATTTTTAAAATGAGAAATCATATGCAAATTAAGACGTAGAATTATTTTTCTACAACATTTCACACATCATTAGGTAATTTTAAATTTGATATATTAATTAACGTCGATCATTAGAATCTGATTAAATGGTGACTGAAAGTCACCTCTCGAGTGCAAAGGGTTAATCTAACTATACTAATGCAATAGTAGTTATCCTGACATTAGGCAATGTTTTTATTCTAATAGTAATAAAAATTATGTTTTGTTAAATTATAATTAAATTATTATATATATTGTAAATAAAAATTATTCTTTTTAGCTGACATAATTTGTTGCTAAATAGAGCTGATTTTTGATTAATTTTCGCACAGGTATTACGAACGACGCGCAAAATGGCGTCGACACGTTTTCTCGGGCGATTAAAAAAGCGCGGGAAAAATTGCGGCGCTAAGGGAAATCGAAAGCCGTTGGTGGAAAAATACGGGAAGATTAACAGGGGTGGAAAGTCGATGGGTAATCGCGGCGGTAATTGAAATAAAGCTTCTGTTATCTGGACGACGCGAAGCGTCCTCGATGCGTTATTAATGCGCGACGTTTGCGCTGCGCTCACGCGGTTTCCACCCGCGCATTATTTATCGCCGGGAATATTAATTTTCGCTGCACGCCGCTGCATCGCGACCGATTAATCGATAACGTTCGATGATACTAACCGCCACGCATAAGTCTCCGTGACTCTTTCGAATTTTAATCCCCGACTTCCTTCACCGACCGATTCGAGATCCAAAATTTTTTCGAATTTTAATCCCCGATTTTCTTCAACTATCGATCCGACATTCGAAAGTTTTTCGAATTTTATTCCGTGTGTCTTTCGAATTTTATTCCATGTGTCTTTCGAATTTTTCCTTCACCGACCGATTCGAGATCCAAAATTTTTTCGAATTTTAATCCCCGATTTTCTTCAACTACCGATCCGACATTCGAAAGTTTTTCGAATTTTATTCCGTGTGTCTTTCGAATTTTAATCTCTGATTTTCTTTAGCCACCGATCCGACATTCTACATTTTTTCGAATTTTATTCTTCGACTCTTTCGAATTTGAACTCCCAATTTCCTTTAGCTACCGACCTGACATTGGAAATTTTTTCAAATTTTATTCCGTGAGTCTTTCGAATTTTAATCTCCGATTTTCTTCAACCACCGATCCGACATTCTAAATTGTTTTCGAATTTTATTCTTCCACTCTACCGAATTTTAATTGCCGATTTCCTTTAGCTATCGATCTGACATTTGAAATTTTTTTAAATTTTATTCCGTGATTCTTTCGAATTTTAATCCACGACTTTCTTCAGCCATCGATTCGAGATCTGACATTTCTTTGAATTTTAATCACCGAAAAATTTGTAAAAAATGAACCATGATTGGTCATTATTTAAATAAATAATATTCGATTTTATTCCATTAAGAAAATAATAATAATAATAAAATAATAAATGCCATAGACTGAAATAAATAGACTAACTCCTAATTTGAACTTAGGAAAATGCAATGGTGATTATTATTATCATTATTGGATTTATTAAAAGAGGAAAGATGCTCAAACTCACCCCCAATTTCAATTTACTATGCTTGTCGTTATAGTAATCAATTACAACAACAGGAAAAATACTATCGACTGAAATCCATTCCTAATTCACATTTATGAGATTACTCCCATGTCAATCTAGCTAAAAATAAAAAAATAAAATATTTCATCACCCCATTGTGAAATTAAGTTCACGAAGGAAGCCCCACGATTATAGTTACGTCAATCTATCCCGATCGAAAATGCCATTCAAACACGTCCCCAATCTGGCATACACAGGCAGAAAAGAACCATAGTTATCACCGTATCAATCTCCCTTTCCAAAAAAAAAAAGGTAAAAAAAATGCCACAGACACAAATACCCCACTACGTCGCCTGAACCCATGAAAATAAAATCGTGAGTCTTCCTATTGAATTTATTAAAAATATAACAAGGAACCACCTACTGAAACTCACCCCTAATTTAAATATACAGAAGATGAGCTACACTTATCGCTACCATAATCAATTCCAAAAAAAAGAAAAAAATATTCTGGACTCAAATTCATTCCCAATTCACGCATACAAAATTACCACCATATTACTTTACCTTAAAAAAAGGGGGAAAAATTGCAGCATTCGAAAGTCACCCTCGATTTAAGTTCAAAGGAGAACCCCCACGATTATTTTTACGTCAATCTATTCCGAACGAAAATGCCATTCAAACACGTCCCCGATCTAGCATACGTACGCAAAAAAGAACCATAGTTATCACCGTATCAATCTCTCTCTCCAAAAAAAAAGGTTAAACACGTCCCCGATCTAGCATACGTACGCAAAAAAGAACCATAGTTATCACCGTATCAATCTCCCTGTCCAAAAAAAAAGGTAAAAAAATGCCACAGACACAAATACACCACTACGTCGCCTGAACCCATGAAAATAAAATCGTGAGTCTTCCTATTGAATTTATTAAAAATATTAAAAGGAACCACTTACTAAAACTCACCCCTAATTTAAATATACAGAAGATGGGCTACATTTATCGCTACCATAATCAATTTCAAAAAGCAAAAAAGGAGAAAAATACTATAGACTCAAATTCATCCTCAATTTACATGTACAAAATTACCATTATATTATGCTATTTCAAAAAATAATTGCAATATCCAAAATTCACCCTCGATTTAAGTTCAAAGAAGAATCCCCACGATTATTGTTACGTCAATCTATTCCGAACGAAAATGCCAGTGAAACACGTTTCCAATCTACCGTGCATTTGCAAAGAAAAAACCACGGTTATCACCGTACCGATCTCTTTTTCCAAAAAAAAAGTGGGAAAAAGAGAGGGGGGGAAAAAAAAATACTATCGTCACGAAAGAGAAATTCGCGCAACGTCTAGCTCAGTGAGCCGCGGCGAAACTCGGAACATATATCGCGGGTGAAAAATCGAGCAGCCGACGGGACGCGGATCGCGGCCGGGTTTGGGGCGCGCAAAGGCGGATTTCCACGAGCGCCGCGGCGCGGCCCGCGCGGTCCATTCATCAGACATTTTCGATGCGATATTAAGCCGATAGCAAATGTTTGCGTAACGCGGCGCGTGCGCCGACGTGATTCCTGCCGACGTAATTTATCCATAGTCCGCGGAATAATTTCGGCTCCGGCGGCTGAATTATGAAATTACCCAGCTCGGGGCTGTCGCGCGTGCGCGTGCTCGCGTCCCGTCCTGGAAAAAAAGGGGAGAGGACCGGGGAAAATTTACGGCTGCTCTGGAGGAACGAAAGGGAAAATTTTGGCGTAGGAAAAATAGTCGATCGAGGCTTAGGAATTTTGGATACCGGGCAATTTTCGATGAAGTAGAATTTCGATTTATTGGGGATGAAGGAAGGAGGTTATTTTTGAGACGATGAACGCGTTGTTGAGCGTAATGTATATTGGAGAGGTACAATTTCAATGAATTTTGGTGTAGGAAGAATGGTGGATCGGCAGTTAGGAATTTTCGATGGTAAAATTTCGATTTGTTGGGGATGGAGGGAGAGGATTATTTTTTGGGACGTTAAACGTGTTGCTGAGAGTAATATATATTGGGTGGTACAATTTCAATGAATTTTTGGTGTAGGAAGAATAGTCGATCAGGAATTAGGAATTTTTGATACCGAGGAATTTTCGATGATAAAATTTCGATTTGTTGAGGATGGAGGGAGATAATTTTTGAGATGTTGAACGTGTTGTTAGTCATAATATATATTGGGTGGTAGAATTTTAATAAATTTTGGTGTAGGAAGAATAGTCGATCAGGAATTAGGAATTTTTGATCCCGGGGAATTTTCGATAATAAAATTTCGATTTATTAGGGATGGAGGGAGGTTATTCTTGAGACGTTAAACGTGTTGTTATGCATAATATATATTGAGTGGTAGAATTTTAATAAATTTTCGTGTCGGAAAAATAACCAGTCGGGGGTTAGAAATTTTTGATACCGGGGAATTTTCGATGGTAAAATTTCGATTTATTGGGGATGGTGGGATAAGATTATTTTTGGAACGTTAAACGTGTTGTTGCGCATAATATATATTGGGTGGTACAATTTCAATGAATTTTGGTGTAGGAAACCTAGTCGATCCGGAGTTAGGAATTTTGGATACCGTGGAATTTTCGATGATAGAATTTCGATTTGATAGGGATAGAGGGAGAAGGTTATTTTTGAGCCATTGTACGTATTATTAAGCGTAATGTATTATATATTGAGTTGGTTTCAGCTGTTCGAAGTGTGCGATACTGGTCATATTCTTTGCTTAAGATGGTCAAATATTTGGGAAAAAATATATTAAAAATTTTTTACTTTTAATGAACGCATTTTTGGAAAAAAAGTATCGTATTTTTGATGGATATTAGAATTATCAGATGAAGAGAGACAGTGAAAATTCGTAAATATAGGAACGGAGAATTTTTAATAATTTTTTAATAGTAGAATGGCGGAAGAAGGGTATTCTTAAGATATTGAACCTGTTATTAAGCGTAATGTATTGTATATCAGGTGGGTTTCAGGTGTTCCAAGTATACGATACTAGAATAAACATATATGAAAATATATTTTAAAAAATTTTTACTTTTAGAGGATATCGGAATTGTCCGGTGAAAAGAGAAATGTATATAGGAATTGATAAATACAGTAATGGTAAAATTTTGTGATTTATTTGAGAGAATCGGAACTCCGGGATATATTGACTATAGAACTATAGGATTATTAAATTTTTCTAGATTCTGTGTGACTGAGGAATTTTTATTACACGCGAGAAAAAAGCGTAGAATTTATTAGTGCTCTTCACTTTCGCTGAAATTCGCGATAATTAAATTTCTCTCCCCTGTCGCATAATCTACGCGGAAATTCCAAAAAATCATCCGACTCGTAACGATTAACGGGAAGAAAGTGCCATTAACGATTCGCGACGCAAACTTCCATGACAGCCGAATAAAACACCGAGACAGGATCAAGGAACATCGTTGTTCCCTGGAAAAATAGCCAGAGAAATGAACCTTGAAACATTCATGCTTGCTCGGTAAGCCAAAAGAGAAGCACGCGAGAAGTTGGTCTGGTAACAACTGCGAAGAATGCATCGTTCGCGTGACAGTTTGAGGAAGCAAGAATTCGTGGACTTTCTGTCGCTTGTCGGGAAGTAGAACTTCTTAAAAATCTACTCTCCCGCAACGTTTTAAGAGGGAAAAGAGACCGTCAAACATTCGTCATCCTAGCCACTGAAAAGTGAAAAAAGACTCGGGTAAAAATCGCTAAATTATCGATGACGCTTTCGAAACGAGAGAACTCTCGACACCCGTGCAAAGTTTACGAAGACTCGACTGGCAATCGTCAGGAAAAAAGAAAAAAAATGGGAAAAGAGAGGGAAAAAGGAGAAAAAAAAAGAGATCATCCCTCTAGCCTGGATACGCTATAGCTGCTACGCGAATGAAGATCTCGACCGATTTCACCCTCACTCGAAATTCCGACGCCTCTAAACCACTTAACGCAGACCATTCTGTGCGCATCGACAGGCACATACACACATACGTACAACTACCTTTCGACTTTGCGGCCGATGGAAATGCGGCTGCAAGACGCAGGGGGTTGATCCCAGCC